>NW_020799142.1:22294315-22358644 GCF_003259725.1 Athene cunicularia
GGGGGGGGGGGAAGAGGAAGACATCTTTCTGATTGTCCTCTCTCTGAGGTCTTGAATTAAAAGACTAGATGAGGCTGCAGTATGTTATTGTTAGAAAGTGCTTACGGCAACAGAGCTCTGATTAGGCTGGAAACTCTGGTTATCTGTGGGGTGGAGAGCTTCCTGAAACAGCAGGGCAAAATGCAGTTGCACAGTAGGGTTCCAGATCTGGGCACCTCTGCTATCTAATAGGCCCCAGGAACTAGCTGCTGAGTTCAAGAATGGAGTTGTTGATGTATTTGGGTCTACCTGAGTTAAGAAGTAGAGGGAGAGATCTTAGATCAGGCTGTCCAAAACTTGCATACAGCGAGAAACAGTAAAGTTCAGCTTTACCCAATTGTCCTCTAATAGCTTGAACTTGAGCTGCTAGTTGATATTTAACCTCATATTTTCTTAGCTTCTCTGGGTTTAGTCCAGGGAAAATATCAACCACAACCACCAAGCCAGAAAAGAAAAAAATATAAAGCAACTTTCTTCTTTGTAATATAGATGCACCCTGAGTTCCTGGGGCTGTGCATGTTGGTTTGATGGGTAACTTGCAGTGGTAACTTTATTCAGAAAATACACAAGATCAGCTCTTTTCTTGTAAAAAAACAGTAATTTTTTAAGGTGTGTGCCTTACTATTTAATTTACTTAAAAGGAATGGCATTAGACTAGATGTGCAAATGATTAGAATCTGGATTTGGTTAACTTTTGAAAATGTATCTATCATTCTTACATGGAGATGAGGTAGAATTTATGGTGCAGGAGAAATTATTAACAATAGTTTATGTCAACATTTCCTTCAAAAATAGTCTATGCTCCCTCCACGGAAAGTTTCAGGGCTGCTGTATTCTTACCACTACTTGTTATCATGTGCATGTAGGAAAGCAGTTGTAGTTCTGTGATTACTGAACTGTTCAGTCTGTCTCTGAAATTCTGAAACATTGCTAATGAATGATAAAGTGCTGAATATATCCTCCATTTATGCATGTCTAATAAAAAAATCACTTTTGGAAGCTAACATCACTAAAAGATGTTATGTAAAATATGTCCTCTCAATCATGACACATAACACAGGTACAACAAATGTGCCAGGTTGCAGAACATTGTATTGAGTTTCTTGCTTTTTTCTCTTCAAACATTTTAATTTAAACCCTCTCTACCTCATGCCCTACCAAGCCATGGAACCTTTTCCTCACCTTGGCCAGTCTGAACATTGAGCAGGAGATGGGAGAGCAGGATCTCCATTCAGCAGGAGATGGGAGGTTTGATGAGGGGATGCTTGTTCCGATACATCTCTGTGCAAAGCTACATCAGGTGACATTCAGTGGCTCCATGGTTGTCTTCAGAAAGCACTGTACACTTCTAAGGGTGTTCTGTGCTGGCTTTATTCACTCTATTTACCCTTTCTTCCCCTGCCCCACTCTTGCTCCTGTGGCAAGAACAAATTAAACTCTTGTATTGAGACCTACCTACACTATTACAAAGCTTTCAGCTGACTTACATTTTTAAGTCAGTAGATCAGACTGGGCTTACCCTACCACAGCTGACATGATAGTAAAACACACAAGTCTAATTAATTTCTGGGCAAGAATGTTTTATTATGGCTCACCATTTCTGAATGTAATTTGTAATCTATACGGGTTTTTTAAAACCTGCAATTGCTGGTCCTATTTCTTCAGTCTTGCATAGACTTCTGCAGGGTACAGCCAAGCAGCCAACCTTAGGAATGTGAACCATCTGAATTGGTTATCTTAGCAGTAGTACATACTGTCTGTTAGTGCTGCCCTGCACTAGTGATACTAACCAGGAGGTAAACGCGGCTGGTGGGAGTAAGAACGTTCAGATTCAACTCATCACTGGCAGTGGTTGTCTGCACTCACTCTTCTCTGAATAAGTTCTGTCCTAGTATATGTCTATACTTTCCAAAAAAGGGTTTAAAGTAAGCTGGAACACCTGTCACAGCATTGTAACAGTTTTGGCAAAGTAATCTGCCTAGGCAATTTTAGGTTCCTTCTTGATCTTGCCTATGCAGCTGCAGTTGATTTTAACACTGTAAGATGGACATGCTTTCTGCACAGTTTGAAATGTCTGGATTCTTTCTCCTCTAGTTTCTAGTCCCCGTTTCCTCACTGCAAATCAACTCTTTCTGACAATTAGCTTGCTTACCTGTCTGTCTTTTGGAAATGAGTTCTGAAAACTGATTAAGTCTGAAGAAGTATCCATGTTTGTCCACCTGACTCAGTGATCTTTGGTGCTTGGGGGTTCTTGTGATGTTAAGATAATCAATTCTCATAAACAACTGTTATTCAGCCATGTTGAAAAGGAGACAAAGAATAAAACTATCTTCTGAAAATTGCACAGTAAATATAGATGAACAGAATTTATTAGCCTACTTGGGACCTGGCCATAAAGCTGGGGTAAAATCTCATTACACACAAATGACACTTTAATTCCTTATGTACTTAGTGTATCTATTTTGTAGATGAGAAAGGATTTTTACATCAACACTTAGGCATGGATGAAGAAATTAAAAATGTTTGTGAAGACCTCAAAAGCAGTTTCTTTTTTGATCTAAAGGAATTTTTACAGAAACTGCTGGCATCTCACCTAATTGGGAACACCAGAATCTCATTGTATCAAATGGCTAATAAGAGGAATCTCTTCACATTTCTATTATGGCAATTAGCTCTCTGTAGGCTCTTCAGAGAGACTAACTACATGCTCATGTAATTACAGAAAAAGTGCTCAACATTGAAAGCTGAAATCACTCAAATTTAATCAGAATTGAGGGATTATGGTTGATAGGTTAGGATTGCTCTAATGTAACTAATTTGTCAAAGATAACACTAACTGTCCTGTGCTCACTTCCTTGATTGGCTTGAATGATGGTGTTTTAATTTGCTGTGGTATGTTATGTCTAATCTCATCTAACTTGTCTGATTTCTTTGACATTTATGGATGTCTTTGATATCATTTAGCTCAAGCCTCTTTTTTTTTTTTTTTCCCTCTAGTCTTCCCAAAAGACATGGCTTGAGAGAAATTCTAATGAGTCTCAGTGATTTATTTCTCGGTAGTTAGTTCTTTTGCTTTCCTGACCTTCAGATGGGCTCTGAGAATGAAATACTTTCCCTGCCAGTTCATGCTTTTTCCATTGTGAATAAGGAAAAATATTTAAATTTAGTCAATTTTCCTCTTTGAGGTCAAGTCTCTTTTGTCTCATTTCCCATCCAGAACTGACATTTTACGATCATGACAAAGGGAAAATTGTTAGCTTATATGTGCATAATCATGAGATAATGTTGTCAGGTTGCTTGTAGTGATGTTTGTACATAATACAAATTATTAGTGCTATAGTTAGAGTTGTTAGGAAGTCTTTATTTTAAGGGTACTGCACTCCTTGTCTTCATATTGTCAAATTTTAACTATGTTGACAGAAACTTTTTCCATGCCTGATTTGTGTTCTAGCCTGGTTTTATTTTGACAGCTGACAGAAAGTTCTCCACTGATTCCTGCCCTGAACCCTTATTTTGCTTGATAAGGATGACTATTTATTTTTAACTTCCCCCATCCAGTGTCAATTTGTTTCTATTTGAATTTTTTCACAGAAGAGTTGCATCATTCAGTATTGGACTGTGTGGATTAGCTAGAAGTAATGTAAGAGAAGATTTATTTGACTGACAGATGGTTATGATAGTCTATTATTTCTTTCTAGAATTCTGTCTGGTTGTTCACACCTTGAATACTACTCAATGAAGGAATAGTTTGTCTTAGGTGACAGTGGTTTGGGTTGAATTATTCATTCAGCTTCAGTTAAGATACATGTTGGAAAATAATATTGTTGTATATGCAAAAATCTAATTTACAGTGTTACAATAAAATGCATGGACATATGTACATGTAAAAGTTGAAGACTGCAAAGAAAAATGAGGATTTAGAAATATTGTTAGTGGGAAGCTCAGGCTGCTGGGCATCTTTCTCTGAACTTCTTTAATGACAGAATATGCTTTCCACAAGAATTATATCTCACTTGATGTGTGAAATGGGAGTTAATCAAGGTGTTGCAGTATGTTGAAACCAGGGTTTTGAATTCCAGTCTCTCTGCTGTGAGAACTGAAGGTCAACAGTGAGGAAAGAGGAAGACAGCAGTTGGGGAGTCACACTGAAGCCTCAGACTGTGAACACACACAACAGAGTCCTTTCTCCTTGACTCTTCAGGAGTTCTCTTTGGTTCAGTAATCATCAACCTGTTGTGCTTTAACTGAACTAAGAAAAGTCTGTTATACACGGCCTGGTTTTTCTGTCATCCTCTGGGGACGAGGTTTATTATGGCAGTTTTGTTTTGGAACATTGTAACATACGTAATGCTTTATCTTCGGGAATGCTGGTCAAAGATGTTTGCCCTTTATGCTGAAGTTGAGCTTTACAGCAATTAGTTTGATGGGAACAAATCTAATCTTTGTGTCTGACTTTGCAAATGTCTGTCTAAGCTTCAGGCTTGATGTTACTTGCTTCTAATAAGGCAAGAGACAGGTGAAGATGCAAAGTGAAGTATGTCTTGTTGAAGTACAACTGAGTGTAGTAGAAAAAATGGCCAGGATATTATAAACTGTGAAAAAACGCTATGATGACTGTTAGTAATCCACTGTACCCTGCTCTCTAACTTTCTCTTAGCTATTTTTTTTTCAGAATTTAAACTTTCTTTATTCTTACTCTTTAAACAGTTATAAGTAATCTTGTTAACTTTATCTTTTTGTGAAATCCGATCAAGAAATGAGTCTCAAATCAATTCTGCCTCAGTGAGTCTCCACAGGGAGCAAATTATTTTCAGAGAGCAATTGTAAGGGAACAAAATTTTAGAGGAGCAAATTCTGTAATTTACATCCTGTGACACTTGCTGGTGGTTATAAGAGGGAATGATCTCTGGATCTTATCATGGTCAACAAGGGAGAAAATCAGTCAGAGCTACTTCAGTGGAATAATATTAAATCATCAGGTAGAAATAATATATAAAATAGTACTAATATTGAGACACGCATTACAGTTTGGACTTGTTCTGCAGTGGCAGTCAAAGCATGGGGCTGATATGCTTAGGTTTTATGTATACATATATTCATGGTTTCTATATTAAATAGGCTTTGTAATATTTGTCTTCATTATTCTTATCAATTAATTTTCTTCTGGCCATGGCTGTTGACAATTTGTCAGGGCACTGCGGGGGCCAGCAGCATCCTGGGGACTGGGGGATCACCCCCCAGAGTGGCACACCAGGGCCTGGCAGCCTGGACCCGTCCCACCGCCCAGCCAGGGACCCGGGCAGCCTGCGGGCAGAGCCAGGCTGAGGTCAGGATGGGACGTCAGCCTCTGGGTGGGCACAGCTCTGTGGGGCCCAAGGGCAAGCTGTGAGGAGCTGGAGAGCAGCCCCCTGTGGTGTTGCTGGGCAGGGACTGATGGCTCCAGGGGGGCTGAGGTGGGGTCCTGGCTCCATGGAGGTGGCCCAGGGGCAGCTGGTCGGGATAGTAAGGCCTAGAAGTTCTGTCAGGGACCTCAAACATTTGATATAAATGCCTCCCAGCTGAAGATGAGAATTGAAAATTCTGAGCTCTAAGTTTTGAGAGTCCTGTGACAAGGACAAACCCCATAAAGCTGGAAGGGCCTATAGACCTGGCATGCCGTGAGAGGTGTCAGCATAGAAAAAGAGGTTTAATCACTCTGCTTGATCTTAAGAGGAGAGGAAAGAGAGTTCAAGGTGAAGGAAGAGCCTGCCTATGGGAAAATGTTCCAGCTCTACCCCATTTCTGTGGTCTGTGATGTGAACTGTAGAATGTTAGGTTAGTAGGGACCTCTGGAGGTCAGCCAGCCCAGCTGCTTGCTCAGAGTAAGTCTGATGAGATCAGGGCTGTGTCCATTTCTGTACTGAACACCTCCAGGGATGGAGATTCAGCAGCCTCGCTGGGCTGTGTTGCAGTGTTTGACCCACCCCTGTAGTTTAAACGAAAACTAAATCCTTACATCTAGTTGGAATTTTCCATGCTCTAACCTGAGTCTGTGGTCTCTTGTATCACTGTGCACCTCCAAGAAGAAGAATTTGTCTCTGTCTTCATATCTACTTATCAGGCATTTACAGACAGCAATATGGTCTGCCCTTCTGAAGGCTGAATAAACCCAGTTCTCTCTGCTCCTCATATTTTCTGTGCTTCAACTCTTGACCAACTTAGTGGTCCTCCACTAGACTCATTCATTTATGTCCATGTGTTGTAGATAATAGTACCAGGCAAAATCTCTTTGCTTCATGCTGTCTTCCTGATCTTCCAGATAACAGTAGCTGTATGCCCTAATCAACAGGCTATGGAGTCGTTCTTTCTTCTGTAGATACCTGTGAGCTCTGTGCCAAATAGAACTGGGAAACTGGGAGATGCTGACTGTATCTGAACACTTGATGTCCTCAGGGTTAACTCAACTTTCCTGTCTCTGGGGAGAACTAAGTTCAGATGCCTGTTCTACTTAGAAAAGGAGAATTTGAATCTATGCCTTTCCTACATAGATGATCCCTGGAACTACTGTGCTATTGAGTAAGATATGGATTAAACCTATCCTTTTCCCACTAACAAATTTTTATTTGCAGGTAACATAGATCAGTGTATTATTATGTGTTAAGTAGTTTGGTGACCTCAGGATTTGATATTGCTGCCCGAACCCTTACATTGACATAACAGTGTGTTTGTGGCCTGTGAATGGACGCCTAGGTAAATTAGATTCTTTCCAGATTGGATGTCAAATAAATGGTAAATCTGAGGATTGAAATTTTAAATTTCAGCTCTAAAAATGAGGTTTAGTATACCTTAATGCACATGCCCAGATTTGATCTCTGTTTCACAGCACAAGCATTTTCTGTTTACAAGAAGGGAGCCTGGAGGCCACATATCAATATATTGCTGGTGTATGTTTCATTATGGCAAACCTCAATATATTAATGATGATATATGTGCTTTTGGCAGGCACAACTATTTGTTTCTAAGGTGGCCATGACACCAAGCTAAAAATCACCAAAAGAATGGTAGTGTGATGGGGATTTTTTCAGTGTCTCTTCTATGAAAGACTGGAGAAGAAATGACAAGTACTAACAAGTGTTAGGTGCATAGTTAAGTGTTCATGTGCCAAAAAGCAGCTGGAGCCATAACTTTCTTTCATATCTGGTAAACTTGAGGAAAAAAAGGTGACAACATTGATTTCCAAAAACAAGCACAGAATCAATTTTGGATTCATGAGTAAATATTAGCTACATATTTAGAGGTCTGTTCCTGAATTGTATCAGAACCCTATTTTGCACTTAAGAAAATGTAAATTTCTAATCATTATGGTTTGGTTAGAACAAACAAGCCTAGTGTAAGTAGATGATACCTGCCTGAGTCTGCAGAAACAATGGTCTCTCATCTCAAAGTGTTACTAATATGCACAGTCACAGTACGAAATGAGCTCTGCAAGTGTTCTTCTACAGGTAAGACATAATTGGTGGGAGTGAACTAGACTGCAAATAGAAGAACTGGATTTTTTTCTGGTACCATATTTTTCTCTTTAGAATAGTTTCCTGGTGTCTCTTTTGTTGGGGACCCATGCCATTGTGGTGATTTCTGAAGACTGGATGATTCTACTTTACAAATGAGAGCTCTAGCTCCTGGACTGGCTGTGTCCAGCATTACTTGTACCAAGACAGGGTCAACTGATATGCTCTCTTTTTAAAGCCCAGAGCTATCTCAAAACTTCACAGCAGGCAAAAATCAACCCTGTGCTAGTGACATGGTGGGTTTTGTTGGAGATACAGGTGAGCCAGGGAGAAGGGGCTATAAGGGATTGGAGATAAACAAATAAAATATTAGATATTGGAATTATACTGGGTGATTTCAGAGATCCCTGAGAAGAAGGATAGGGGTGTATACTCTCTCTCTTTTCTATGAATCTTCTGCTGCTTCCCTATCCACTTTCTCATCTACCTTATATTTGGCATTTTCATGCACCTCATAGCTGCCTACATTTACCTCATCTTCCTCCAGCAGGTCTTCCTCCTGTTTCAGGAGAATAGGAGAGATGTCTCAACTGGGGCACAGTTGGAGGGAAGTCCCAGAGAACCAAATTTATTAATCCTCCCTTTGTCTTGAAGATAGCTAATGTCTCTTCTGAAAGCTGAAAAGTGATGGAAGGTCTGACTCTCTGGCAAGAAGAGCAAGAACAGGGCCTGTGCTGGCAAGCAGTTGTTCAGACAAGACACCTAGCTACATGCGTGTAGAGTTTTCAGTGTGTTGTACCTTGCAGTCTGCTTTGCAAGACAGTCTCCAGGTCTGTGTGTCCTGATAATGAAATTGTAGCAGGATACTGGGATAAAGTTGCATACAAGCATAAATGTGACTAGATTAAAATCATTATTGTCTTGGTGGCGATTATTTGGCAGTGCGATTTAGCCAAAGCAGTTAGCTTCTGACTAATTTTAATTTTTAAAACTTCTAGAGCTGTGCAAGAAGATTTTTTTAGGACAAAAAAACCTCCATGATATAGTTGAAATAGCAGAATTACAGAGGACTTGGGAAGGTTCTTCCTAAACAAGAAAAAGATGTTGACATGAATAGATCATATAAGAGGAGGAAATGCTATGTGGAACTAATAAGAGTCAGATTAAACAGAAATTAAACCAATGCCAAAATACTAAAAGGACTTTGATTATTTTATTGTTAGTACAAGGTAGCTTAATTTCTATAATATTGTTTATCTGAAAAAGGAAACCTTCCTTTTTCTAGATATGTTCATGTTTCATGCACTATTTGTACCACCTCCATTCTGTACAAAACCCACATAATTCAGGTAAAAGAGATACTGAAGTGAAGAATGGTGTTTATCTGGATGGATGGCATGGTGCAGGGTCACAGAGATGTTTGTCAGGATCAGTAGGATTTTTGTGACAGCTTTCTATAGAAAAATGCAGTTTTATTTCACTAAAAGTATTCATGTGCTTCAGTTAGTCTTGGGTAGTAAATTTGCCCAACCAACCACCCTGAAGTTTCAGCATTCCAAAAATATTTTTCTTCTGTTTGTTTAAATTCTTGATACTTGGATAATAAAGTGGGTTCATTACTGCTGACAAAACTGGCAAAGAGAAGATGGTTCTTGTATGCATCCTTGTGTTCTAGAATGCTTGTGGTTAGCAGTGTCCTGGAGGCTGGTCTCCAAGAGACCTCATTCAAATCCTCTGAATCAGAGAGGGCTTGAAAATTATATATCCCATTGCTCAGAAAGTGCAGTAACCCCCAGGCTGTCTACCATGAGCTAGGGACAGCCAATACATCTTCCAGGGGCCCACTGGGAAACTGAATTTTGATGCAGAAAGATCTTGAAGTGGGACTAATAATTTCAAATATTAGATTATATCCAAAATCAACTTTTAAAAATTTTTTTCTCTCATAATTTTGGACAGAAAGTAATTTTAGGTTGAATAAGAACATTTTAATAATGAATTAAAATGAAAAGAAATAAATTATTTACAAGGCTCACAACACAATAATAAAAGTGACAGATGTAATCAGATTGAAATGGTTTCAGTTCCAACTCTGTATCTGGTTTGGTTTACCAGGGAACGTTCCATCACGGGTACTAGTTATAACATAGACATAAAGGATAAATAGGGTATTCTTTTTTTTTTAATGCAGCAAAAATCCTTGCACATATATAAAAGTGAACATCTAATCAGAAGAGATTTCCTGATTCTACTTTTTGGTGAGCACTAACAGGCATTAGTTTAGAATTAGTTGCAGAATATAAATGATATAAATAGAGATGGATATTTTCCCATGTCTTCACTGGAAATCATGACCTAACAATCCAAGTGCATCATTCTCCTGGACAGCTTCAAGTCAAGGAAATAGAGTTTTATGACATCGTAAGTCTCATGGGGTATCACTTGAAAGAACAGAAATATATATATATATATATATATATATATATATATGCGCGCACATTAGGTCAAATGTTACTAAAGAGCTGAATAAATATGGGTGAAATGTGCTGGGAAATTTAAATAGAGTATACTAAGCCGCTAGGTGAGAAAAGGGTTGAAAAGATAAGGAAAACTATTAAATGGTCATGTTTCAAAAAATAATCCTGATAAACAATATTCATATGGGTGAATATTATTACAAACTAGTAAGGGTAGACAGAATACTTATAAATAGCTTACAAGAAGTCAAATTTTGCCTTTCTTTATATAATTAGTTGATTATAACTAGCATAAGAAAGAAGAGAATGTTTAGTACTAAGTAAAGCTAATCCTTCAGGATGTGATAGTTTGTAATCTAAATTACTAAAAGAGATTTAATTGGTTTGGTATTTTCAAACTGTTGCTTTGCACTGAAAAAACAGTGCATTAAAACCACTTATTTCCTCTAAATGGAAGAAGAAATCAAAAAATGAACTTCCAAGCAAGATTTCCAGAAATCCATGTGAACAACTTAGCCTTGTCTACTTTGAATTTTAGTAGACCAGAGGTCCACTAATAATACATTAAACTATATATTTAATTCAGGATAAGTAGCTATATACAATAGGTGTATCTTCTCTTGCTCCAATAGCTTTGGAGTGGTTAATGAAAAGGTGCTTTGACTCGGCTGTTGATGCTTGGAGTCTGTTTCTGCCTCTACTTCTGACTTTTCTCCTTTCCCAGCTCTTTTACCTGATGATAAACATGTGCGAGTGAGATCACTTGCCTAAACAGATGACTGGCCAATTCCACTGACACATCTGACTTGCTAAATGAATTCAATTTTCTTTTAGGGTGCAGGGTTACAATTTACATCGCCTCAGTCTCTTCCTAGCTTCAGGGAGTTAGATTTGCAAAACTGATTGAGCTATAGCATAGCTCGTTGATTGTGAAGATAATTTCTTAGGCTACTGGCTTGACTCACATAGGCAAATCCAACTAAAGCTTCATATCTTTTCAGTTGTTCTTTCAAAGCAGTGAACTATAACACAATTTCAGTTCAATGTTGATTGAAGTCAGCAGAATCTAGAGACTACCATGAAAGAATCTGAGATCAGACCAGTGACCAAAGTGCTCAAACATTTCACCAGGTAGTGAAGTGCACAGAATACATTTAGTCTCAAAAATACTAAAGCTGGAAAGCAGGTTTGGGATTATAGTACTTTCAGATAACCTTACAATCCTTAATTTCATCAGACTCACCACTTTAAAACACCTGTGTTGTATATAGGTCTTGGTCATTTTTTGAAGACAATAATAAACAGGCATGTTTTAATGCAAAACTGTAACTCTTATCTTAATAACATTAAACTAGTTTACCTCTGCATCTAGTGCCACATACGAATTGATTCATCAGAGTAGAAAATGGTAAACTAGAAAAGTTACTTTCCTATTCATCAGAAACACTGTAAAGATGCTTAGCTGAGGAAGCTCATACCGATGTTTTGCTCTGTTCTTTGAGTTACAGTAAAGGAAGTGGTCACATCTGGGTGGGCTTTGTTTGGATCGTGATGGGAACTCTGCCAGGTCATAAGATCTGTTTCTGTGAAAGATAGTGGGTTCATCTAATTAATTTCAGAGAAATCTTTCATAATTAGCTGACTCATATGCTAACACAATCCAATCCAGATGAAGGGAGGGAAGGGAAATGGTGAAATAGCTTGCAGAATTACAGCTTCCTTCTCTGATTTCTTTATTAACTCTTAAAAGCCTTTATTCATTATGTCTCTAGACATGAATGAAGAAGCTCACTTTGTCTTTAACTTTCTAGCACTGTAATTCAGAAAAGATTATATCTATTTATTATCAATTGAATTAATGTTACAAGAAATATTTTGCAACTGTCTTAAGTGCTTTAAGTGATGACATCAGAGCAATAGCTATTGGGAGCTTAAATGATTACTTTGTTTACTCTGTAAGGAAGTCATTATGCAAACTTGTGTGGTATGTATTGTATGCATGTAATTTATTTCAAGTTTTTGACTTTAATCAAAATTCACAGAAAGTAAAATTAGATGAATGAATACAACAGACTTCCTAAGACTAATCTGATTCATCAGAATGATCAGTGAGATGTCAGGTGAACCACCTGGATCACTGGACATGCTTTATCTTTCACATAGTGTGGTCTTATTAGTATATAGTCTCATCAGTATACTGATGACCTAGGTAGCTCATCTGGTATTTCTGTCTCCAAAGACATGGTCTGAGCATAGTGAACTCTGAAAAATTTATGTAAATCCGGATGGATGTAGAAGCAGAGGTATTAAGGTAAGTCTTTGGACCACTACTCATTCCCACTTCCTTACAGGTCTCAACATTGATTGTTGATGAAAGATCCTGTTTCTCAAAGAGAGAAGCAATGCTATAGTGGAAGATGTCTGCATAATCTGTTGTATGGCCAGAGGTTGTCTTTTTGGATCCAGGATTTGGAAATCCTGGTAGAGAGAAGAAAAGTTTCATACACAAAGAAATGAGAAACTCTGATAACCACTGGCTTTGATAGTTGTGGTCCAAGTGACTCCTGAATAATACAATTCTTCTTAGTTTCCAGATATGATAGCCCTGATGATAGTTCTTGAACATCATTTATTCCAAGCTACATGCCATGTATGTGATGCTACCAGCTAAAAAGACTGTGTTGTGTCTTGTAGTTTAATAAGGCATCTGGCTTTCTGGAAAGAAAATGGAGAATGGAGAAACCTATGCAGCTGAAGTACTGCTGGGAAAATAACTGTGGGAAGCAGCAATGTTTAGGGTGAAAAGAATAGGAGAAATTTTGTAATGTTGTTATTAACATATTTGTAAATAGAGTAGTTATTGTGTCCTACCACATTCAACACAATTTGTGGCAGTTAGCAGAAAAGATGTTAGCCTGCCTTGGGCTGAATGGCTACCACATATTTTGTTGTCTCTGTCTGAAAAAGAGGACTTGAGAAGGTAGAACTAACTAGAATCTATCCCACTACAGCATTATCTTCAGCTTTGCATAATTTTGTAAGGTTTTTGTTCCATGGGTAGGCCAGCTTCAGTGGCTGAGAGTGAAGGGGAAGGGATGATTAACATGGTCGTTGCAGTCAAAAATCCCCGAAAGTCAGAGACCCCTAAATTGCAAGGCTTGTGAAAGAAATCTAGAAAATGTAATTCCTAGAGGCTTAACTCTGAAAGGTGCTTTTTCTGGGGTCATATGGTGTTTGAGCACCTGATATTGGCAGATGGTTTCCATCACTTTCCTGCTATCTGACCACTGAAGATAAAATGCTGCTCTTTCAAACACCGAGAAGATAGATACTCATCTATTAGCTAATTCTTATCCTGTTTGTAGTTTCTGTGTTACTCAATTCAAGGCTGACAAAGAAAAGGAGCTTCCTTGGCACTCAAGGATTTGAATTAACTGCTTATAATAACCAGTTGTTAATTTTTCTCACTCATGAATTTATCTAGTGTGGTACCAGGGTAAGAGAAGGATATACTCTGCAAAAAGTTCTACAAGCTACTTCTAAGCTGAAGTATCCTGCTTGTAAAGGGTTGCAAACCCATGTCAGAATAAAGATGCAGTTTGAAATCCCCTAGAATACTCTTCTTTAGGCAACAGTCTGTGAATGGCTGTCAAATGTACATGCTTTTCAAGTAAACAGAAGAGCTGGACATCTGTCAAACAGATGCGGAACTTCCATCCTTAAATAACAAGCAAGTGTTCCCATTGTATGGGTCCTAATAATCTGTATATTTGTTCCCTTTTCTTCTTAGAAGTTAATGTTAAAAGAAGGCTAGTGTTTACAGATT
Organism: Athene cunicularia; assembly: GCF_003259725.1. Taxonomy (NCBI): domain Eukaryota; kingdom Metazoa; phylum Chordata; class Aves; order Strigiformes; family Strigidae; genus Athene; species Athene cunicularia. Next base: position 22,308,145 of record NW_020799142.1, read on the forward strand.
GTCCAAGAACAGAGGACAGTCTAAAATAAGGGACAACAAATCACATATAATCAGGCATTGTTTAAAACATGTGGTCCCATTTAGGCTTTGGAATATTCTACATCTGTTTTGCACACTTTTTCAATGTAATTGTTTCCCCTATTCAATCTTAAATAAAATTTCTGATTTGTGTCTAACTATGCAAGTTACAGAGAAATTTGCCTCAGTACTAATATTGTGAACCATAGGGCTTCAGATATCTTGCATAAGAAACCTTGTGATCTTTGATCACAAAATTTACCAAAATTTTACTTTTGTATTTTTTTTCAGGTTCTTGACACATGAAAATGATTTTTAATCTCTTTCTTAAACTGTTGTCTGTTATTAGGGGTATGAGAACTATACTGAACATGAAAACTGAATTTTGCATAACCGCACATCACCAGGTAGTGAGGTTTTAAGAAAACTGTCAGTTAAAACAGTATTTTCACAGAATGATGAAAACATTGATTTGTAAGAAGTCTTTGAAAGATTGTGTGGTACAGCCCCCCATGCTCAAAGAATGGTCAACTAAGAGCACATTTTTCAGGTCTGTATCCAGTCAGAGTTTTAATATCTCCAAGGATGCTCTAAGTAAAGTAGGAAAGTTTCAGTGCTGGAGACAATGCTTTGTTCTGTGGCACTTGCACAAGGTATTTTTGGTACTTGGTCCCAGTTAAAAAAGAATAAGACAGGACTTGTTGCTTTAGTACTGCTTCCTCCTTCTGGCACATGGCATAAAACTATTCTTGTTGCTCATTTTGCTCTTGAGGCAACATGTTTAGAAGTGATGCTTAATATCACTTTAACACTCAGTAAAAATGTTGAATGTATACCTTACCATGGCCTGCCTTCCTTTAAAAGGAAAAAATAGCAATTCTGCATATTCTGCAACCTCCGAAGAAATGAGTGGTTGTCTCTACCAGCTGCTTATTAGCAACCTTTTGACATGTTTTAAAAATATTTATCTCCTCTACCTTTATTTGATTTGATCAGCTACAGGTTTCCCCTAAACGCATTTGGGTAAATCTGCTCTGTTTACTGAAGTTTGAGCTTTATCATTCTGGCAGCTTCATTTGGTCCCTTCACAACTCTCTGGCTCTCCTGATGTCTCTGTGATGATATGCACAGCACAAGAGGATTGCAAAGCACACATTCCAAAAGAATAAAGCAAGCAGACTGACTGGTGTAGATAGACTGAGAGGCTCACAAAATATTGTCTGGAATAATAGGGCCTAGAGTTTTTGGAGGGAGTTTAAATATAATTAGTTGAGATTAATTTGGTTGTATCATTATACCTAAAAAAATTAAATCTGAAAAGGAGTTAGTAAACAGAAGCAACAGGACAATCTCTAGAGGACTTAATGTTTTGCCTTTTGTTTGTTTTTTTTTTTTTTTCTTGAAAAGAACTGATCAGTCATTCTTTAAAAGTCTCAATGTCACTTGCTCATTTCTAAAACATAGTCAAAAGACTACCTCTCTTTCTGCGTTTACTGGAAATATACCCTAGATACAACAAAAAACTCTCAGTTCTCTGAGGAAAACTCTGGAAAGGAGCAGTCCTGTGTCAAGGAATCCTTTGATAGAGTATTTCCTTAAAACACTTCAGCACACTCCATAGAGCATTCTGGGTTTACTTTGCATGGTGAAGATGGCGAGTGCCAATTTTAGCTCTTTCCTCTTTGTAGAAGCCCAGTCAGGCTCTGTGTGTAGTGAACAAGTTGAACACTGAAACATTCCTGACCATGATATAAAAACATCCACAATGAGAATATAAAGACCAAACATCCTAGGATACTTTTAAACATGTTAAAAGGTTTTTGCTAATTGTTACAAAAATCTTACGGGATCTGGCAGGGTTTTGGAAGCTTGGTGGCCTCTTCATATTAGACCAACACAATATTTCTGGAGAAAGGTGTAGCACTGCCTGAACTGTGGGCAGAGTCTTCACATGCGTGCAACTGTGGAGTGGGTAGTGGTTGTCAAAGACTTATTTGTGCTTTTCAAGAGGAAACAAACCCATTTAATTCCCTTTGCATCTTTATATCTATTCACATTCTGCCTTTAGGAGGAAAAGTATAAAAAGGTTGTTTAAAGAAATAAATTATTCTTCTTTATGAGATCTTTCATATCATGGGTCTGTTTTGGTTTTTTTTTGTTTGTGGGTTGTTTTTTTTCTGTTTTGTGGGGTTTTTAAAAAATTATATCAAATTAATGCTATCTTGATGCCTTGAACACAGGTGAGTTGAGCAGAATTAGACATATCTGAGTTAACTTTAACCTAATTTTAACCATGAAGCTAAAGTGCCTCAGTGAAAAAGCATTTATTCGCTTCTAATTATGCTTGAAACTCAAGCTCTCTGGCAAGTGTTGCTGAAGCTTAGCTGATAGCAGCTTTCTCTAGCTAAGAGAGAGGCTATTTTGTGTATGCCAGGGTATACTGCAAAGGCACCTCGTGACGGCACTCTGGAAGTAGACATATGCTTTTGTGGCAGAAAATGACTGCACAACCTGCTACTGTTAAGATCTTACTTTTTCTTTTTTTTTTCTTTTTTTTTTTTTTTTTTTTTTTTTTTTTTTTTTTTTCCCAGCGCCCAACAACACTGTGCTTACAAATTCCAAGGTCCTAATAGGATGCATTTTGAGTCCTTCTCCAAGGTCACAGCCAAAACTTTTGTCTGCTCTCACCTGTCTTGTAAGATGAAAATGTGCTAAAACCAGAGGTAGCAAATATGACAAGGCTAGAGTTGTACTTACTGTCAAAGGAACTCTGTGGCACAGAGAAAATTTCTTGTCTGAGACATATATTCTGAAGGCTAGCACAGGGATCCTTTCTAAGATCTAGAAGCAAAGCCTAGTGATCAGTAAATCACCAAACGTGGTGCTGTTCTGCTATTGATTCAGACCCTTCCCCTGAAGAACCACTTTCAAAATCTGACCCGCTATTATTGTGTTTTGTCTTAGTTTATGTTTTTAATTCTTCAGCCAATTTCCAATATATGTGCTGGAGACTCACTTTTTCTGCTAAAGTTACTTATGGGGAAGTAGAGCCATGCAGTAAATATTTTATAAAACACACTAGGGACTTTATATCAAACAGCTGTTGGCTTCGAGGGATGTCAGGAGGTAAAATATGTTAAAATGTTCAAGAAAGTACTTCAAATATTTCCCCCAAAATACAGTTCATACATGTGAAATAAGTTTATCATTTTTTCAGCAGGTATTTCAAGTAATATTGAGTATATTCTAATTAGGGTGGTATCTCACACTGTCAAGACTCTCTTTGCTGGGAATTGAATAGTCCTACAGTTCTATAAGCCTCCTTACGTTTGGTTTCTTCTTGTGGAAGATGCTGCCTGTCACACTTTCCCCTTGAAGAGATTATTCATGATCAAGTGTGCAATCTGTCATACTTCCCTATCTTTCTTGCCTTATGTGTGGAAAACAGAAACAGACAGTACTGACACAATGTTATATATTCCTGAATAAAGACCCCAAAGCATGTGAATTATGTTTGCATATCGTGAATTATGCTTATGCACATCATCACATTTTATGTATTTTCCTTGCAATCAACGAAGCCAGAAACATTTTAAATGAGATCAGTTTTTGATAGAAAAGAGGAAGGAGGTTGAGTGAGATGCTGGTATGGGATATTGCCGGTGTTAGCCCTCTATAAATTCAGTTTGTCAGCTTGGGAATACTTCATGAGCATTCATAGCTGGTGTGGAATCACAGTGATACTGTAGATGCTGGGAGAAGCTTAAAATCTCCCAGGATTTAGTGTTTCAGTTAATTTTCCTGACATGAACAATTTTGAAAGTTGCTCTGTAGTGAGCCAATGTCCAAATTATATCTCAAACAATTTTGCTCTGATTTAAGGAATTGCATTACACTGTATAAACATGGCTAAATTAAATTTATTAATTAAAAAGGTTAGTTTTAAAGGCCATGACTCAATGGTCCAAATATATTAATAATGTGTGTAGACAAGAGTTCTATTGCAGTTAATTAAATTGTATTTGCTTACAGATTTTGCTCAGCTTCAAAGTCAATAATAAGAATATTTAGCTACTGGATAGAAAAAAGGCAATATATTTATTAGAGAACAGTAAAATAATAGTTTCTCTTGCCTATACTTATTTTGCTCTGCCTGCAATATTAATGTCTTCTAAGGGACACAGACTGTATTTCTCTTATGATCAAAATTCAGATTTTCATGGGGCAATGTCTGCTTCAAAAGACTGTGTGCTCTGTAAGAATATTTATAACCCTGGCCTAAAATGGTGTGCATCAGTTTCTTTCACCTGTGCTGCATGTGGACTGTAGCTAAATTGTATATTGAATCATGATTTCTGGCCCCTGGTATCTCCTGAAGACTACATGGAAATTATATGGGAAAGAGTAAACTGGCATAGGCCAAAATGATGCTGTTTAAACATATACAGTGGATGTAAATACCGAAGGAGTCAAACAGCATGGGGATGTCCATTTTTGGAGCTTCCAGAAGACGGAGGAGGAACTGACATCTAAACACCAGCATCAGCAAGACCTCATGCATGGGATCTGATAGATGAAAATGGACCCCATAAGCCTTCACGGACATTTGGCTCTTGCTGAGGCAGAAACAGCAGTGGCTTTCTGTCCTTCAGCAGCAGCGCGATGACATGTGGTGAGTCTGCAGGGCAGCTATAGTAACAAAACAGCACAATGGGCTTCCATACATACACTCATGAAAGAACCTCTCTTTTCTTGGTAAATCAGTACTGGTTTTTCCTTTTACCATTACAAGAAATCTCATCTAACCTAGCTGATACTGCTGCATGAAGTTAAAAAATTCTGTTTCAGCGCAGTGTGTTTCTATGGGTTTTTTTACAGTCTTTTTGCTTATTTATTCCCAGGCCTCAGGCTTAAGCTGTTAACAAAGTTATCTTTTTTTCAAGGTTTTTTACTTGCTCTGTGACTGATCATACAGAAGTTCGGGAGTCTGAAACAAGGCTGGATATACAGAGAAGTAAAGGTGGTGTATTCACCAGTTCTGGTCTTAGCTTTGAGAATACATCAGATTCAGCTCAAGGACAGAGTGTGTGATGCTGGATCATCATTCATATAGAAAAATTCAGCTGGAGGAGAAGGAGCTAAAGGTGGGTTTTCACAAGAGGTTTGGTCACCTCTCACATACAGCTCCAGAACATTAAAATAGCTCTAAGAGAACAATAGAACATGTAGATTTCTGAACACACAAAACAATTACAGACCAAGCACTTATAAACTCCTTTAGAGGCAGAAGGATTAAATCAAATTTCTGTTATGTTTAAAAGAAAACAAACATACCAGTTGGTACACACATGAATAATATTTTTTTCATTACTTCTGTGTTGTACAAAAGTAAAACCTGCCAAAATAGATTTGAATAAAATTTAATTTTACTGAAACTAAATAAACTCCCAAAAACCCCAACACCAGACCCCCAACAACTCTCCTGCCACTACTGCAGTACAATCTTATTTTACGTCCTTTGTTCATTTCCTCTTTTATAATCTTCAGAGGTAAATTACTTTTCCTTCGTTGTTTACTTATGTACTCATTCATGGTTTGGCACTAGTCAACTAATGCTTGCTTGCTTTCTGAGTCAGACTTCAAAAGTCTTCCCATGAAACCAGTCTATACATTTTCAAGTCCTTCAGTAAAACCCTATGTGATGAGGGCAGGGCAGAGTTTGGAGGTGGTGGTCATAAACAGCTGCAATATGTTAGTTGTCCTATTGAACATGTGCTAATGTTGCTTGGGTTATAAGACATTTTTTCATCCTTCTTGTTCTCAAGAAAAGAGAAAATGAAGTTACATTTGTTCAGTATTGCTCTCTGCCATGCTGAATGGAAAACATCCCTTGTGTTACTCATCTGCCATCAATACACAACACTTAAAGCTTTGGTTTTCTACTGCTTGTGAGGCAAAGGAATGCACTAGAATGGAGATATAGGGCTGCTCTCCCTTGGGGGAGAGAGATGTTTCCTCTGTTTCTTGCACATTCCACATCCCCAGTTCCAGCAGGCTTGTTGGTTGTCCATCTATTAAGCTCAACTTTAAGTTCTTTGTTTTATGTTCAAGGCTTTGTCTCATACAATCTGTCTTACATCCTAGGTGAAGTCATTAGAGAAAGAAGAGAACTGTTATAGTTCACTTGACTGTAACGAGAGTACAAGACTTTTCAGGGACTAAAGAACTGTCCTGTTATCTTTTCTTGTCTCAAACCATCCCATATCACCTATGAACTCAACCATGGTGCATTCATTGACTCTCCTATTTTCATGTCTCCTTTTACATGTTTCATACTGCCTGCTCTTCATGATGCTGCAATGCACTGCTACCCGTAATACATCAACCCACCCCCATATTTTTAATCCTTGAAAAGAGTTTGTTACAAAACACTGCTGTGGTATTTATGGCTTGCTGCACCACTGTACTTCATACACAAATAGTTCAATAGTTGTACCACATACAGTCGAAATTTCATTTCACAGAAAGCCCAAGTTTTGAACCAGTTTCCACTCTACTTTGTACCATTCCCTTATTGTTGATCTTCTCATTTTTCTCATGGTGGGTCATTAGAAAGTTCCACTAGCAGTACTACTGGAGAAGCCAGCCTTAGTTTTTTTCATACATTTCAGCAGCAAATACATATGTAGGAAAGCATCAGAAGTATATCATTCAACACCTATGGATGCAGACTGATCTGGTTTTAATACATTCTAGGATCAGGCTGAGAAATAAAAATATTTTGATTCTGCTTAGGAAAATTTGTCATTCTCCAAGGGTGAGATGGAAAAACATTCTTTTCCCTTTTAAATTTCTAGTCTTAACTGCCAAGCTTTTCAGATGATACAATTGTTCTCATAGCACTAAACATTTAGAAAAAGCTCAGCTAATTCAAGACAGTGGTTTCTACCAGTCCTGCAGATCTCTGCCTTGAGATTATTGCTGCACAATGGATGCAGATTTGGCAGAAGAGTAGCCAGCGCTGAAGATAGGACATCCACTCTTCAGTAACTCCGGAAACGATGCAGTATATTAAAGAACAATTGCACAGGAAAAACTGCCATATAGTGGTAAAAAAATGCTGCAAATGTTTGTCCAGAGAGTGGTGCTCTGATCTCAGCTAAAGCAACACATCCTGTTTCATCAACCCTGTTGCCCTAGGGCTCTGGCAAATTCCTGTCTAAATCTTCAGCCTCACCTGGAGACACGCCCCAGTATGTGGAGATTTGCAGGCAAGGATTGGAATTTACTCGTGAGGAAACAACTTGAAATATCCTATTTTAAAGTGAATGCAAAAGAGGCCAAAGAGAACAGGACCGGACTTACTATCAAAGCTAAAAATCAGATGGCTGAAATTAAGTTGCAAAGATAATCTTACTGGTTTAGTAAGAGTGGGAGTATAGTTATGAATGAGCACTGAGTTGTTCCTCCTTTTGCTGAATAATACCCTGAGAGATTTGGCAAGTGTAAACTGTTATGTATGAAATTGCCTTAATTTAGCCATGTTCAATGGAAATCACAAATGGGTACAATCTGGAGATCTCTGTGGTCCACCTTGAAGAAATACATTATTTTAAAGGTAGAAGTTGAAATACTTAATCAGAAATTTACTTGACTTTGTTCTATCAAGTGTTATACTTGTCGTATTTGGGTAGTCATAGTCTTAATATTTTTGTTTATGTTATACTCATTCGTGTAGTCTTCTTTCTCACATGTTTTTATTATTTGTGGTTGTTGCTTCAGATTAGGGGTAGAAAGCTCTTTAGGAAAGGCCCATTTATTAGCTCCCTTTTTCAAACAGTGTTCTTGACAAATTTATAGTTTTGCTAAAATATTCTAAAATGTTTGAAATGGCTATATGAAACTTAATGAGTAACTTGATAGCACTTTTCCTCAAGTACAGCAGAACAGTGGACAGAATTCTATGTGTGTTTTTAAAATAAAAAGGCCACATTTTCAAGGGCACTGAGATCAAGAGCTCTTTTCCCATCTTGGAGAAGTCTTGCAAATCAGTCTTTGTTCAGAGCTTAATACCTGAAAAGAGTCCAATCTGTACTTCAAAATTAGCTGTCTTTAATCATGGGGTTGTAACCCTCAATTTCCGTACCTGCTGAAGTTGCTGGGCGCAGCTACATGTCACTGACAAGGTGTTGTGCACTGGGGTTTTTCTTTTTTGCTGTTATTTCCCAAGACTAATTTTTTAAAAGTTTGCCACAGGGTTTGAGAAGATAGCTACTAGAAATGTGCATATTGAGTTTGGTAGGAACTGTGGTTTGGTGGTTTTTTTGATCCTGGGTCCTGCTTCTAGACCCTGTGTCACATGAGAGTGAGAGAGAGGTGTATAACTGAGCTGTGATATGTAGGTATGACACAAAGCTGGGAATCACATGGCTCTGGTATCTATTATTTTTTGGAACAAATAGCCATGAGAGCTACATTTTTCTCCTTGTCTAACCATTCTGCCTGGTTCCCCAGTTAGTTAAGCCTACTGCATTACATGACAATGCTGGAACATAACTTTAGATCTAAAACAATTGATGAAGTGAGTCATAACACTAATCGTTTTAGGTCTGAAGTAATGTTCTGTAGTGCCATAATGAAGATGACTCAACACAGTTTCTCCATGGAGAACATTTAAGAGACTTTTACCCTTAACGTTTTCTGTACTTTGCTCTTATTTCTTAATTTAAATTCCATAATACAAAAGACATGGAATTTAACTGAATATAAATGTCTGTGGTTTTCTTCTTATCCAGCTATTTACAAGGCAGAAAGAAAATAAAAAAGAGCAAATCAAGACACCAGAAATGCTGGCCCTAAATCCTAGGAGTATCTTATATTTTCATACTGGGAAATCACATTAAGCCACTCAGATTGCCAGTGTCCTTAGAGTCCTAATCAGATCTACAGCAAAATGTTATTATCTCATGTTTAATAAGTAGCCACGTTCAACCCTCATCCTGTCCCCTTTCAGTGAACCAGAGACCTTTCTTAACTACAGGCCTTTCTTTCTCATCTATGAAGGGAGAAAAGTAGCTTTAAGTTAAAGAAAGGATTGGAGTGTGGCATGTATGATATTCATAACGACTTCTAGTATTGGGAGGTTTTGGATGTGCCAGTTAAATATTTAGCACTCAATTTCCGAGAAGCACAGCAGCTCTTGCAAGTCTTTGCTTGCAGGTTGCACTCCCAAGTTTTTAGCTTGCTACCCATGGTTTGTGGTAAACCAATGGCACCATATATCTGGGCAGGTGGACAGCAAACATTTTTTTTGTTCCTAAAACACTTGTTAAATTTCAGATTAAGACTACAGGCCATTCATATCCCCTCTGAAATCCTTAGAAGCTGTGACATTAATGTCACTGAAACCTAACCTTTGGGCTTCCTTCAGGCTCTCACTGGTACTGTGTGCATGAGTCCCTGAGGCTGGTATGAATTCCTTCCTGCTCCTCAAGGACTAAGACTAGTCTTGAATCTTTACAATATGATAAAAGAATCTTTTATGCTAACATGTTTGCTCTGGTGAAAGAAATATAAAATCCTGCACAAATCCAGGTGGTTACCTCTATAAGGCTTTTGTTTTCAAAAGCTTTCTTCTACAGCTTTTAGTAGAACTATTCTTTATTAAATAAGGCACTCTTTGAGAATTTAAAACCGCTGTGTGATTTTGTTACAGCTTTCCTAAGCTCCTGATAGAAAAATCACTTTTCACATCTACTCATTTTCATTGCTGGTAGGCATATGTTGGGTAGTGTAATATACAGCTTTAACTCTTCCAGCTAAACTTTTCCCACTTGTAGCCTTGTCAGACTACCCGTGGAGTACACACATTAAGTGCCCAGTCTTTTTCTGGCATTAATGGGTAAGCCCCTGTTTATGCAACTTTTCACTGCCACTCTTTCAGACACAGTTTTTCTAACTACTGTTCAAACTGTTCAAGCACCAGGAATAATTTTTTTTCTCTGCACAGAAGACACAATGCTGAGCCCCTGTATAACAGTAAGTGCCTCCTAGATACAATTGCAAAGACACAGAATTCTGCAGGCAGCTATCATAATATATAAATTATAACAAAAAAACAGCACTATTAAGGCATAGGTATGATGACATCAAACAGAAGAGAATAAAAAGAACAAAAAGACTGCAGCAAGTACATCCTGAGAGAATGACAGTAGAAGGGATATTAGGGCACAGACAGTCTGAGGGACTGCATTCAAAGGAAACAGCTGTGGTTTGTTTTCTGATCTAGGTATGTATGTGTGTGGCATATATTCTATCTGTTATTAACTAAAGATTGTGTAGAGTCCTGTAGTAAAAAGACTATTTTTTTCTATGATGTAATTTCTCAGTGTTATGATTTATTTCTCATAATTGTCTTGTCTCCCACTAAGGTAAATTCCATGCACCACACTGCCCACATTACCTTTCAGACACATGGAGGTAGCAGCAGGGATTTGTTTTGACACAAATTCTACTGTTTTACTCGAATACAATGATTAATATGGGAACTTAGACATTTTATTTGATGATTATTCTCTAATATCAAAATTTCTAGCTCATGCTTCAGCTATTTTATTCATTTCTATTACTTTTATAGCATCAACCTTATATTCTAGGTGTTGCACAGCATTTTAAATATGTTGATTACAAAAAAGCAGAACAAGCTGAGCTTCCTTTCATTTTAAATGACACAGTTTTCCCACATGGTGTGCTTGACCTAGCATGTCTGCTACTGCATTGTGGGATAGTTTCCTTTCACTCCTAATACACAGCTCTAATGAGATGCTACCTCATGGGGATTAGAGGACATTTTCCTAGAGCATGCAGGATGGTGGCAGAATTATTTCATGTTTAATAAGGAACCTCAAGGCAGCAGCCTGGCTGCTGCAGGAGCAATTGTTAGCAACTGTAGCAAATGTCCCATCTGTACCTAATCTTCACTTTCCGATACATACATAGAGCCTCCAGATCTCATGATGCAGATGAATGTGAACCACACATCTTCTTTCTTCCCTCCTAGCTCCTTGGCAAGAGAATAGTGGTTATTTTCCTTAAACTGACATGGAGCAACCCAGGAGTAAGAACTGAACACATTTATTTCAACTGATCTGTTGGGAGTTGCCTATCTTTTTATTTCCATACATTGAACTAAACCAGAAAGTTTAACTAGTGACCAACGCACTTAATTTTCATAGTACATCCTTGAATTTACAGTGTTTTGTGCTTTAGAATTAGAACAGGTTCCTGCTTCAAGGAACTTATCATCTTAAGTCAGAAAGATGTGATATGGGCAATTAAAAAAAAAAAAAAAAAAAAAAAAAAAAAAGGGGGCAGTACAACATGGAGCTGAAAGGAAGAGCCTTGCAGAGACATGCTTAGCACAGCCTTCCCAGGATTGCTTCATATGCTGCATTTCTGATTGCTCAGTGTTCAGACCTGTTCTTCTCCAACAAAAACAATATGATTTAGTGCCAGCTGTGGTTCTGGGATGTGCAGAAGACAGAGAGCCAACTGGCTTTATACAGGCCATGAAAGAATACACAGATTATGAAGAATTTGGGTCACTACCAATCCATTTTCCCCATTTAGAATATTCCTCATCTCCTGGTCTGGCCAATTCCTCTTATCTTTTTTTAAAGTATTTACCACTTGCCCCAGGTAGATCAAAATACAGATATAGAAAAATTCAAAACCACCAAATAGCTGCTCCACCAGAACCATCTGCTTAAAGTTAATAACTCTAAATTAACAATAATGAATGCTATATACATCTAGCATTCAAACCATCTGACTCGACTGCTTGATAAAAAGACCTCTGCCCTTTGCATCCTCTAAGAGAGAATATTTGTAGCATATACACAAGGTTTATGAATTTCACTTCTGGTGGACTAAGGTAAGGAGTGAATTTCAGAAATCAGGATATCATAAGAGAGATATCATTTATATTTTCAGAAAGTAACATGTCCAGTGAAAGCTACACTGCCTAATAACAACAAAAATGTAAATAACCAAAATATTTTAAATAATACATTAACTAACATAAAACATGTTAGAAATGTATAAATAATGGAAAATTGGAATGTAAAATCAGAATTTTAATGATATCAAAGCCAGGATTTGATCTCCTCAGTACTGCAACATGAAAAATTAAGGGTAAGCGTAATCAGTTTCTGTTGCAGTGAATTCTGGAACACCTCATCCAGTAACTGTATACCTTTAGAGCTCTTTAGCAAAGTGATTAGTAGCATATTTAGACTGACAATATTTCCCCCAAAGATAAATAAAAAATGTCATAAAATGTTTCAGCCTGCTACTACCTCACTTTTAAACTTTTAAACTTTCTTATCATTTGCTATGGTAAGAATATATCTATGCACATATGAAGGTGGAGATAGTAACATCAGCCTTTGTGGGTGTTCTTGCTACAAGCAGGTGACCTGCCTATTTTATCTGAGCTGGTATTATTCCTGTATCACATACAGCTATGTGCTTTTTTTGTGTGTTCCGTATGCCATTTATAATTTTAGCTTATAGCTTTGCAGAGGACTTAAGCCAACCCATGAAAACCCAGCACTGTTGTGGGCAGTGAAATTTATCTGGACATGATTTTATATACATCTTAATAAAATTTTTAAACATATCCACTTTATTAAACTGAGGCTAACAAGCAAGTGTAGAGCTGCAGATGAGCTTGAAAAATAAGGTGTTTAAAAAATGATTAAACATTTTCTTATTTCTGTACTTGTTCCCTCGTTTTGTTACACAATTTGCCATCTATCCTAGAATGAAAAACCTGCCACAAGACACTGAATTATGTGGCAAAGCCCATGCAGTTGGTAGTGGGATCAAGATGTCACTCCTGAGTTGTTTCAGATACCAATAGTATTTACACTTCCGGGAAAATAAGACCTCAAATGAGCCTTGTTAGAAATCCTGACAAGTCTCACCTATATTTCCTGCTCCCTTTCTTCTGTGTTAACTCACTGAATGAGGTTAGTAATGATCTCTTCCACAGTCATCAGAACTTGATGCTTTTAGCAGATTGTTTTATTGTCATTAATGCAGCCTGGAAGTCACCAGGTTCCTGTATATGTCTGAAGATTTTCTTCTGGTCCTCAAAGACCTATGTAGAGTTTCCTAAATGCAATATCTGGCATGTTCTCTGGTGCTTTGTTCTGTGATAGGGAGTGGTAATAGGAATGCAAGAGATGATAATATTCTGGTTGTGTTTCACAATATGTCCTCCAATGTCTGCCCGTAACAAACAAGACTTTGAGAGAAATGGTGCTAAAAAAAAACCCCAAACAAACAAAAGAAACCAACCAAACAAACCCAAACACAAGAAACCAACCAAACAAATCCCCAAACAAACAAACAAAACCAGAAAGAAAATTTATATTTGTGAGCTTTTGGACCTAGGTATACCTCTGTCCTTCCAGATGCTTACATAGTGTTTAATATTTAAAAATGGATTTATACTTTACCTGTATTTTGTCTAAGGGAACCACTTCTGGAGGGAAAGAGTGGAGCACTTCATTGCAAAGTTCTGTGAAATGTCAGAGCAATGTGTGAGTTTCTGTCTGTGACTACTCCAGAAAGTCAGGATAATTCAACTGGCCAAATACGTTTTTCAAGATAGTGAGTCCTTTTATAAAATTGTAAGGCAATTTTCAAGCTCAAGACAGAATAGGCTGTGAGAAAGGTAAGGAAGCCTGATGAGAAATGCACAGAATGATAATTCTGTGACAGAAGAGAAATCTGCCATCTCATGTAAACGTAAAGACCACACTCACCTCCTAAGTGCTTCGTTTCAAGTAGGATTTTTCTGAAGGTTATTTAGACCTTGACTCAGACTATTCTGGCAGTGGCATTTGTTAATTATCTAGAAGTGTATATCTTTACAGCTGGGAATCACCAGGTACTACATTCTTATCAAATCGACACACTGATGGTATGGTAGGCAGGAAAGACTCTCCATAATTGCTATCATAAGGTATAAAGGATAAAGCCTATTAATAAGATGTATTTTACATAAGATCTTGCACCTTTTCAGCACTGATAGTTTTTCAGATAGAGATACCAACTTAGCAAAAGTTTATAAACTGAGAGAACTAAATTATTATCTCAACAGACTAAGCAATAGAAATGTTTTGAGAACACTTTAGTATGTTTCTCTCAAGAAGCCAATCTATTAAAGAAAACTCTGATGTAAGACCATGATAAAAAAAGAGGAAATAGTGTAGTAATTTAGATGTTGCAATATATTTTCACACTGTCTTTAGCCCTTTAGTAAAATCTTTCTAGAGCACTAGACAACCTGTTGACAGAACCATTTAATTCAACAGAGAATAAAGAAGAGATATGTAGCATGATCCATACATATCAGGACCCATGGAGGTGGGCCCACTACTACATCATCAAATAAAGTACTAGCCCTGTGCTGAATTCGCCCTGCTTATTGTGTTTTTCATAGGAAAAGAAAGAGAATTGCAAGTATGTTACAGATTCCTAGCCGTATTGCATCTGGAAGACTATGATCTATTTCCATTGCCAGAAAGTGAATGATTTTACTTGTCCATAACTTGGAATTCCAGGCACCTGTATATCTATATATAGATATATCTATAAGCTGAATTTTACCTGCAAAGATTTCAAATGTGAGTGAATTTAGTACTAAATGAGCCAGGAGTAGGGGGGGGGATGAAACATCAAGCATCAAGACTCTTAGTAGATACATCTTTTCATTTTGTTGTTCCTCAATGGTGAGTTATTCCTTTCTAAGTCAGGATGACAAGTTTATAAAAACAGAGACTTGACTGTGCTTTAGCTTGCTATTTACTGTATGTATCTATATCATTCTTCAGTACAAAGCTACGGGTGACAACATATTCTTTTAGTTAACATTTACTAGTGGTCAGATGAAAAGACCTTTATTTAATGGACAGGGCAGGGAAGTGATGTGAAACTTCAAAATTATTTTCATTTAAGATGGAAAAAAATATTAATCAAGTTGCTCTGGTTAATTTGTCCACCATGTCAGTCAGAAGCTGTTCTGCACACAATAGTCTGAATAACCATGTTGTAGGTCTCCAGTAATTTGCCTTTTTCAGTAGTTTTTCCCACGGAGAAGTTTTCAGAAAGGTTAATGGTTGAACATGTAGATTATATTTTACATTGTTTTCCTGGTTATATCTGCTAGCTACTTCCATAAGTAAGGAATTGCTTTTTGACAGATCATGTAGACACAATAGATGACAATGTTGGGAACTAGAACTGGTCTTGTCTTAAGAGGTGTCATAAACCTGTTGTAATGTTATGTCAAGAGATAGTAATAGGTTATCTGTTCTACAGAGCAGGTGCCAATATATTCCACCCATCCACTGTATTGTTCCTAATAAATGTTCACCAAAGCATGTCCACTGGAAGTTTGTATTCATTCCTGATTAGGACTCTGCCAAAAAAAGTAAAAAAATAGTGCCAGTGACTGATTACTTGCAGCAGCAAAAATATTTGCAGGATAAAATTTTTTATCTGCAGCTACAGCTGCATGGTTTCTCTATCTTTTGCTGTTTGGTTGATACTACTAACCTAGTACTAGTGGAGTTTGCATCCTGTAATTAGGACATTATTTTTGTCAAATGGAGAGATCTTTACACAAACACACACACACACACACACACACACACACACACACTTATAAGGCAACTTATTCAGTTCCCATAGTTTTTTATAGATCTATTCCACAAGTTTTTCAGGTCTTCAGCATGGTTACTGAAATGTAGACACAAGGCTGATGAGTGTCATACTCTAGCACTAGTGTCATGGTAGAAATAGAGACAAAATTATGTCTTTATTCTTGTACAGTACCTCTTAACAAATAGAATCAGACAATATTCCAGGTTGGAAGGGACCTCGGAAGATCACCTGATCCAAACTTTTGTAGGAAAAAGAGCCTCGATGGGATTTCCTAGCACACTGTCCAATTGCATTTTGAAAAATTACAGCAATGGGGACTCTACCATGTCACTGGAAAGGTTATTCCAGTGAATGGTCTTACTGTGAAAAATTTCTTTCTTATGTTGAGATGAAATCTCTCCCAGTGCAACTTGTACCTATTGTCCTTTGTCTTCTCCATGTGGCTGCTTGTGAAGACAGAGCCTTCATCCTCTAAGTACTGGAATACTGTGATGGGATCCCCTCTGAGCCTTCTACAGGGAGTAAAGAACTAACTCCTTCAGTCTTTTGTTATACAGGTTCTCTATCCCTTTCATCATTTTCATAGCCCTTCTTTGGACCCTCTACACTCTCTGCATCTTCCTTGAAATGTGGAGACCAGAACTGGGCACAGTACTCCAGGTGTGATCGGACAAGTGCTGAGTGAAGTGGAAGGATCATGGTTCTATCTCTACTAGTAATGCCCCTGATGATGCAGTTCAGGATTCAGTTTGCCTTTGTTGCTTCGGCAGTGTACTGACTTATGTTCAGCTTGTCCATCAGTACCTTCAGGTCACTTTCTGCAAGCCATTTCCCCAGCCACACAGATCCTAGCCTGTACTGGGCTCTGTGCAGGTCCTGGACTTCACATGCATCTTTATTAAACTTCATACAGTTCTTGCTAGCTCATTCTTCCAGTCGGTCCAGATCTCTCTCTAAGATGACTCTCCCTTCTGACATGTTCACCTTACCACCCAGTTTGGTGTTATCAGCAATCTTGATGAGGATCCTTTCAATCCCATCATCCAGATCATTTATGAAGATGTTGGACAGTGTAGGGCCCAGTATTGAACCCTGGGAGACCCTGCTTGTGACAAATAGATCTGAGATGCACACATGGACTCGTATGCCAATAGGGTCACCTGAATATTTCTATAAGTTGCAAATACATTGAGCACATTTTAGAATTATATTTACATCCATATGTTAAAAATACAGTTCTTGCAGCTATTGATCTATATTTTCATGAGCTTTTTTTTTTTTTTCTGAATATATAGACTTTGAAAGATTTTTGAGAAGATTCTTCGGGAAGATTTATTTACTCTAAAATATTTCTGACTTTGTCTTTCCATGCCAATATGCTAAATATTTTTTTCCATATCTGCAGATGTATATTCTGAAAGATAGACAGATTTTTTATTTTTTTTTTTTTACTCTTTTGATTTAATGATGAACAGTAACTGTGAAACTGAGTTTACTTAATTTTGCTTTGAAACTTCCAGTGAAATAGAATCTATAACCTCCCTTGGAAGCTATTAGAATCTTTAATTACTCTGATAATTAGCAGACTGCATTTCATTTCAAAGTCTGACTTATTTAACTGCAGTTCCAGTCTCTGAGTTTTGTCTTCAGTAGCAAGTTTCCATGTCTAAACACCTCATACAAAGTTAATGAATTGTTCATTATAGTCTAACGTAACTGTAACACTGTGTGTTTACTAATTCTTTCAGAAAAAGAATATCAAACATCAATGCTATTTTCTTCTCCATAGTGTGTTTAGTCTCCTCTAGACTACAGTAATCACCTGAAATTTGAGCACATAGCAAATTCTATTTAAAAGCATTTAAACTCAGTTCTTTTTTACCATCATCTGATCTTCATCTCACATGCACAGATCTGTGTTACTCTTCATCAGCGTCTTCCTCTTCTGTAACAGTGATCATTGCAAGCACTAGTGTTACACTATTAATACCAAGTAATGGTGAAGAAAATAGAATGACAACAACAGTAAAAGGGAGAGAAAACTTTTTTTCAGCCTAAAGGCTGAAGTCTTGCTAGAGACAGTGCGGTTTACTGCTCCATGGTGTAAATCTGTGCAAGTCATAATAGATTGTTCTTATCCCTGAGAGAGTGGTCTCAAATTCTGTATGGATTTTGTCCTGGACTGTGTTGACTGTAAGCAATTTGCTGTATCTAGAAGATCTTGTCCAAAATTCAAAACTATTTTCCCTGCCAACTAGCCCACACACAGTCAGTGACCACAAAACCACAAAGATCCTGTTGTACTGAGTAATCTGAATCTTGCGTTCCAATACCTATTACTCACACTTCTCTAGCATCTTTACCTATCTTCTTCATAAGGATTAGAAAAATCTCATACATGGTGTAAAAAGCTGTCAATCAGGAGGTTATAGCCTGATTCTGTAGATAAACCTTTGTGATCAAAACTTTGCTATTTATTTCAATGAAAATGTATGTTACCGTAAGGTAGTATGATTATCATAAAGAGGATGTGATGTTGGGAGTTGTATCATACATGAGTCACACTATCAACAGTAGTCACTTTCATGTAGAATAAGGCCAACTGATAATGTTAATATTCTCCATGTAAAGTGATAGCAACAGGGTGGCTACCAAGCACATTTCTTCCCTATGATGATGAGAATATGCTCTGAAGCATGTTAGTAAGATACATTCCCCAAACAAAATAATGCCTTATGTACGATGGCCTTCAAAAATTTGAAAAGTTGACAAAAGTGATACATAACCAGGAACAGTAAAAATTATGTTTCTTTCCTTTTGGTCCCTCATGACTTGAATGCTAAATTTCTATTTCAAAACTTGTGAATGTCTCCAGTAGGCAAGTCTTAAGACTACAGTGTAATAGGATGGGTGAAGCACAGAAAGGTTTTTTCTTTCACTTGCTAGTACTGTTCTCTCTCTCTTCTTTTTGAAAGGCAGTTAAGTCAAATTTTATACCCAAGTTTTTCCCAGAGAGAAGGCAGATTATATAAAATCTGTAATACTTGAAATTTCTTTGTCATAACTGATGTGACTATTTGCTGATTGAAATGTACTACAGTATTTGCTTTTTAAAATTATATTTAAAAGATCTATTATTTGATGTTATGAGGATTAGCAGAATTAATTTTTAAAGATTGTTGAAGTTTTAGGGTACTATATATAAAGGAAATCAATTAGCCACTGAATAAGAGTTCTGGCAGGCATTTCCTGTCATGATGGCAGTGATTTACTCTGCCTCCATTTTCAGTTTTATCCCTTACTGCCTTTATTTCATTTAAAAGAAACAGTCAGACTCCTGAGGCAATATTTTCAGATGCAGCTGTCCAGTCCTGCCATAATACCCATTAGTCTGAATGACGCAGAACAGAAGGCAGACAAATGGATAAATACTTTGTGTTCTAAAATACAATTAATCTAGATTCAGACTGAGACAGGGAGATTAACCTGAAGGAAATAAAGAAATATAAGGTTTCACCTGCTGAAATAACATTTCAGTTTGTAAATAACAAGTGTGGTAATAAGACATCCATGCACAGGCCTGTTTTCTACAAACTGTAGAACACAGAAAGCAACTACATCTTTTTCTAAAATATACTTGATAATACAAAGCTATCATTCTCATTAGCTCATTTGAGCCATTGCCTTTTTAAAAGAGTTGGCAGTTAGAGAGGTTGGTTTTACAGATGGATAACCAAGACAGATGCCAAAGTCTTATGTTCATAAAGCTAATGCCAAACTCCTTCTTTGCAATTAGGAGACATGGCCTTTGGAAGAGGATGTAGTCTGGCTTGTCAGCATGAGGCAACCGATCAGAAAAGGTGCCCAATAGCAAACTCTGGAAAAGTATGTTTGTCTTTCCTTTTATCGACCTCTAAAGGAACATGACATGTGGTTTGTTTTCTTCTTCCCATAATACCTTTTTCCTTCTAGAAATAAAAAGTACAGTCCCCCATCTCAGTAGGCCATCTATTAAAAATGCTAGTTGTCTTGGAGTGAAAATACTGTTCCCTTGAAGTCTGACACTGCTTAACTGCAAACCTTAAGATCATCCTGATTATAAGATAGTTACAGATGCAAATCTTAAAGTTCAAACTGTAGCTCAAAGAAGATAGACAGCTAACATGCAGTAACTTGTTATTCTTTCAGATAGTTCGCTTGTGTGTGGAACCTCTGGATTTTCAAAACAGTCTGGAATTTTAATGAAAATGATATATGCAATTCCTTGGGCTGATCTGAGGAGGGATAGTGGGCCTTTAGGTATTTTCCCCACATGTGACAGTCTGAAAAGCAACTTTGCTTGAAATAGCTCCTCCTGTCGTAAAAAGCCAAGTTGCATCAAGGGAGAGATGTGTCTTGACACATCTCCCAGTTGCTGTGGGGAATTATTGGCAGGGTGACATCCTGGTGACAGAGCAACTTGCAGAGCCGCAGAACAGAGCCTTTTGAGCGATACTCTGCTAATCTCATTTCCGAGACTCCTTACACTTGTGGTCTCAGGGTGACACAGTGGTTTGCACTTTGGCAAGTAAAAAATTTTTGGATTGTAGCTCAATGTTATTATCAGTGCAGCCATCTTTATGAGAATGTGCTTTTATTGGCAGAAAGATTTGTATTTACATACATTAATAAGAAATGCGATTATCATAGGAGAACCACAGTCCTTGTAGTCAACTAAAAACATACCCATTTCATGTTTATTTCTCAGTGACATGTACTTTGATGTCTATCAGTCAGCTTTGTTAAACTGCTTATTTGGCATGTTAAGGATATTTCATAGCATTATTTTTAACCAGAATGTTGTGCAGTACCAAATCAAACAGTTTATCATAATTCCAAGCATGTTGCCTCTGTGATATACCTCAACCAAACCTACAGTCTGATTGGCGAAAGCAGTTTCGTTTGACAAGATCTATTTTCTATAACATGATAGTAACAAGCAATAATTATATTCCCATCCTTTCATCTTTTATCTCTTGTATTCCATATTAACTCATCTCCTACTTCACCCAGATTAATCAGGTGATAACTATTTAGGTCGTTTACCTGCTGCTGTGAATAATTGCTCATTAGCTGTCAACCTGTCCCTGGTTTTGTAAGATATATTTAAAACTAATATTAGTGTGATAGTCTTGGCTAGCTCCTTTAGGATTTTGAGTTCAAGTCCTCTTAATTTTAAGAAATTTATCTCCAAAGAGGATGTTGAACACAACATCCTCCTTAATAACCCATGAACTGTACAGGACTTTATCTCCTTTCCTGTACCCTTCTGGTTTTTAAACACACAAACACACAAACCACACACAGCAAATATAAGCTGTTCTGCACAATTCCTGCTCAGTGTACTGATACCACTGCTACAATGTTGGTTTTTTTTCCTAAATATTTTACCTGCTTTTTATCACTCCATACCAAGGTTTTACACTTAATATTACTCCTGCATTTTCACTCCTCCTGAATTGCCAGATTTTGCTTTTTGTATTTTGCCAGATGTATTGGGGTTTTTATTCTAATTTCTGGTTTTACTTTTCTGATTTGCTTTGCCACAAGTAACCAGCATTTTTTTTTCTTTTCTGACTGTAGTCAAGTCATATTCTAAAATCTTCATATTTCATTTTAGAACATGTATGTGTCTATTTTTTCATTCAGGTTTATTTTTTTTCCTCAGTGATAGGCACTTGATTTCTGACTTCTGAGTTTTTCTTTAATCAGTATACTATTAAGTTTAGACTGAAATCCAAATGATCAAGTTTCTATCTAGATTTTGTGGTTTAACTCTTTAATTTGAAGACAGAGTAAGAGCTGGGATCAAGATATGGGTGTGAAGGTCGCCAGTGTTTGTATGGGTCCATGTATTCTATTTGCCATTATAGAGTAGACACACCCTAGACAGAAATAATTCTGAACAAACACAACCATGCAGTAACTGATTGGGTCTCTCCCAATGTCAGTGCCATAGCACCTCTGGTGCATGTCATAACCTGAACATTAGCTGTCTTATCTTGTCATTTGTACTCAAAAGCAAGTAAAAGAGGCACTGGAAAACCTTAGTTAGGTGTTTCAGGCATTTCTTGTCATTACAATAAACCTAGTTTGAAAGTTTCTGCTTTACTATTTATATTTCTTTGTGTTTTTAATTGACAAAAGATATGTTATATCCTCTTCAGGTGTCTGGGCCTTCTGGTGTATGGTAATGCATGTTCAGAGAATGTATTTACATGTCTATTTTTTTCCTTTGCTGGTGGTTTCCATTTTATGGTTGGAGCTATCAAGATAAGACATAGACATAAACAATATAATTTTATGTTGAAATTTCAACTGAAGCATAAAAATAAAGGAAAATAAGAGTAAATTTAGATCCTAGATTAAGTTAACAGAAGTGTTCTGATAATTGTCTTATCACATTAAGAAACCTTTGAAAACTTTGGGAATAAATCAAAAGAGAGATTTTTGCTGCAAGAATTTCTCAGCTAAGAATATGACAGTGATTTTTTGGGTCTGTTTCTTCAGATTTAGCAGTATTCCTTTAAAAATGGAAGCTAAATTAATAATTTTTCTGATCTAGACCCTTGCACTGGTCAGATTTCCTAGCTGGATATATGCTTAACTCTCCTGATGTTCTGTTTCCTTCTGTCCAGTGCAAGTCTTGTCAGCTAAAAAGTTGTGCTACTTTATACAATCTGTTTCTGACAGGGGCCTCCTGGAATGCCATACAACACAAGTTTCTCCTTGGTGACTCATGATCCTTTTCCCAACATTACAGTGCCGCTTTTTTTCTGGGCAAAGACTCTGAATAGAAAAGGAGAGCTGGATTATCCTTTCTGTTTTTCTATTAGATGTAGCCCTCTGGCTCTTGGTAAGCTGCCAATGGTAGATGTTTGCCTCTTCTTGCCTTGGCAGGTACTGGGACTTTCATGTAGATGAGGAGGTCTTAAGTCCTTCTGTCTGAGTCAGGGCTACTCAGCTAGACACAAAGTCAGTGGGAGACACATGTTCAACAGAGAACATTGTCCTTCCAGAATTTCTGTTTTATTCATAGAGACGTTTTATTCAGCTTCAGCCAAAACAAAAACAAACAAGAAGAGTCTACCTCCTGCACTTTCCCTTCTAGCAGCTTCACAGCCTATAAACAGAACAGATCACTGATTTGCAGGCTGTCTTTCTTTTGGTAGTGCTCAAGATCTAATTTCTAGTTAACAATTCCCTGTCTGTTCCCTGATTTCACAGCTCTGGCCAGATGAGATCAGCTTGAAGAAAGGAGAGGGGAATGGAGCTTCCTCCTTTTTCATGCCCCAAATGGGGCAGTAAAATCTAATCCAGACCTACAGCTGAGACTCACTTCCAAGTAAGTATTCCACTTGCCAAAGGTACATCCAGCATTAAGGTCTGCTTCTGTGTCTGACTTTCCTGCTTTCATTTCATCTCCTAGTTTGTAACCAGTGTCTTGTAATGTCTTACCCCAAATATTTTACTGTTAAAGCTCTCCAGGACCCAAAACCAATCTCAGGAATTCTCTGCAATGCTTAAAAATAGTAAGCGTGTAGCTAAATTTGATTATTGGTTTTGTTATTATTTTAACTTGAAGGTACAGTTCAATCATATGTTCAAGATTTTTTCTAAACTCCTGCAAGTTGGAAATTTATCCTTAAAATCAGCAGCTGGAATTACCTAATCACATGCTGAAAAAATTCTTCAAATTATCCATTTCTGGGAATATTGGTGATACATGCATTCTCTTTATTCCAGATCAGGAATCATAATGAGGCTCCTAGGCTTTACAAAAAAAAAAAAAAAAAAAAAAAAAGCAATCCAGAGACTGTTTCTATATCAACTATACTTTGATGTGTTTGTACTCCTGACTGACCTAGGAAACATGAAAAATTGCTGGATGTCTCTGTAGCCTTGATTTCTCTTTTGTTTCCATTTAGATTCCTCCTGTCATTGTCTAGGGCATTGACATCTTAGCCTAAGTCAGGGACAACATCATATTCAAAAGAATTGCACAGACTAAAAGATAAGTCTATCTGTATCCATAAATACTATTTTCCCACAGCAACAATAGTGTCAAGGGACTGAAACAGCTCTCAGCATAACCTAAATATTCTTACTAAACTTTGTTCATGTTATCTTAACATTTACACAAAATCTCCAGTTTTAGAAGCTCTTGTGTTATCTTCTGGAGATCTTCTCTTGCAGTTAGCCCTGATCACTCACTTTCTGGTAATGATATGAAAAGACATTTTATATCCCATAACCATAAGCAGTCCCCAGTGATGTGGAATGTTTTTGTATCTCTCACAGCTGATAAATGCTGATTTAACCAGCTGACCAGAAAGTTCAGAGTCATTTAATATTTTTGTAGATTTACTGTATTTTCTTTTTTCTATTTGAGATGAATATTTACTGTTCTCTTACTGTGAAAAATGGGATTAAAATCTCATTTGCGTATATATTGTGTGAATCCTCAGCACATGCATAAAAATAACACTAGTAATATTGCTAACATCAGAAAATGGTAATGCAACTTTAACCTCTCTGTAATGGTCTTGAAGTCCATGACCTCACCCTTTTCAGTTTTAATACAAGCAAATAAAATCTGCACTTATTAATTTATCAGCAGATATTTGTGTATTTTCTTCTTTCATCTGTGTTTTCTTCTGTTCTGGGTTATGAAAACTCCATACTCTGAAGGTAAGTGTTCAATTCTACCTAAGTATGATTCCCAACTCTTCCTTTTGGAAATACTTTTATTTAATAATAAATCTTTAATAGTTAGAGGAATAATAGAAATGAAAGTGAGGGATCATTTGGAGAATGCTGTTTATAACAAGGCAGCAAATTACTAAAGGTTCTGGTGTAACTCCCTTTCTTATCATCCACATGTGTAAAGGCAGCACTGAAGTTGAGTTTCAGGGCCATGGACAACTATTAATCACATGGACACTTCATTTTGGCCAAGCCTGAAATATTATATATAAATTACAATTCAAAGTCTTTGACAATTGTAGGTTTACAATAATTGCTCCATATCTAAGTCAGTACTTCAGCTTCCACAATAAACCCAATTTCATGACATCTTAAAACCTTTGAAATTAACAATTCTTCTGACTCTTCTCACCTAGAACAGTGAAAGAGGTAATTATGCTGGCCTCAAAGTTACTTTAGATGATGAAAGATGTAGATGGCTGCTGGAACTGGAAGTTACCTGCTGACTATAAAATGAGTAGGAATTCCTGAACCATAACATCTTTGCAGTAGAGATGTACAGCACAGGTATAAAATTAACCTTTTTTTTTTTTTTTTTTTTTTTTTTTTGTTTGGAAAACTGGAATTTTAAAAAATCAACTTTAATAGAGACAAAGTGAATTTTTAATGCCTGTAGCAAAAATATGGACAATTTTAATAATAATTCTGAAACATCCTTCAATTTAAACTGATGTCATATTATCACAGACCATGATTTCTGGAAGTTCTAGCACTGCACATCAAAATATCTATGGAAAATTTTGTTTCCTTTTTATTTTTTAAAACATTAATTGCTAGATATTTGTCAACGTAAAAACTCAAGTTTGTACTTCTCTGAAAGTCTCATTGAAAGATGGTGTCACTAAGAGCTTCACAAGGAGCCTTCCCCTTCTGCAGATCCAATGGAAGGACTACAAATAGCCTTTCTGTTTCTTCCCGAAGTCAATGAGATACTCACCATTAGGAAAAGATTTGGAATAAGATGAAAGAGTGGCTAGGAAGTTTAGAGTGCTGAACTCTGCCTAAACAAGCCACAAAATCAGACCACTTGTGCAAGCAATGTACAAGTCACACCTCTTCTGGAATCAGTTTTCACAGGAAAATGCACAGAACATTGGCTTCTGGTGGGTGCCTTCAATATACTTCATACACAGAAAGGAAGTTTTACAAAGGCAGGATCATGGTCTTGCGTACAGGCTGTGTAAGATGGTCATCCTACACTTCTTCAGTTTATTTTGAATTTAAAGGGTCTTGGAACTCATCCTTTGAGTTCCACCCACATATACATCCCTGAAATACTGACATGACCACAGTGCATTACAGTGATATTTGATATTCTGTTTCAACTACTACTAAAAATCTCAAACAAATAAAGTCCCTTAAAAATGACCTTCCATGCTGGCAAAGAATTTCATATTGCCATGATAAGAAACCTGTAATAAAATAAAAAGGGAAGTAGTCGAAAACAAATACCCTAAATACCAAATTACGTGAATTTCCATAGCTTTGCAGTTTCTTTACGATCAAAGTGGGCCCATCCCTGTGGGAAATAACATCCCAGAAATGGATTTAATTGGTAGTTCAGGGCACAAAAGACTAAAGGGCATGGAAAATACAGTACATTGTTGTCCTAGCAGGTTAAGAGCTGTTTCTTAATCCGAGAACAAAATCCCTTTTTCTGGCTTCTCAAGAATGTATAACAGTCCAAAGGACAAGTCAAAGTCTGATATTTTAAACAATTTACACTTTGAATCACAAATATATTTTTTTACAGATGTCAATAGAACATTTTAATAAATCTCATCTTAGAAGATTTTGGAAATGCTGTTTTTATGCTTAGGCTGGAAAAGCATTACATGTCTAGTGTTTAATTTTTCAACAATATTACTTTTTCTCTGTCTCCCTGGCATTTGGATTGCTATTCTGGGGTAATTTTTTTTCTTTGACAATTTAGTTTTGACAGCTACTCTTACATGAGAAAATATATCATTGCTCAGAGGACAGAGATAGAGTTGTAGTGCATCAACAGATGAAAAAGACTGGAGCAAGAAAAGGGGGCAACTTTTAACATTGAAACTTCTCCTTCCTCATCTCCTCATCTTTAAAGTCATACACTTAATTGATTACTTTTGTTTCTGCATATGGCTATAATTCATGAGAATCTGCTTGTTAAGAGAGATAGTCCAGTTCCAGAAAGTAGAAATTCTTCATAAAAACAAATTCTCCACTTAAGACTCCTCTATCTCCTAGTTCAGTTTCTACTTAGTAGAAAATATGTGGCTGAAGTAGACTTTTTTTTTTTTTTCCCCCTGGCTTTTAGTAAATTTATATGCATACCTCCCAGAAGCCCAGCACCATGAACAAAATCAGACTATCTGGCTCCAGAGCTCATTATACTGTATACAAACATAAATATCAGATGTTCCGTATTTTCAGGATGCACACACTCTTCTTCAAGTTGGCAGGGTAATGTTTTCACCTTCTTTTAGGCTGACTTTTTTTGGTTACAGCCAGACATAATTGTGTTAATGAAATATCCTCAGGCAATGTACTATTTCAAACAGAACACCTAGTTAAGATATCTTTGTATTTTTATTGTTGTTCTAGGTCAGTGGCTTTTAGAGCTTGTCTTATAGCTAGATTATGTACAGGTTTCAACACATTCCTTAGCTCAATACCAAGAATGTTAATTGAACTAATAAAGTGCTTATTACATATTTCATAGATTTTTTTAATGTTTAAAATACAGGATGCCATAAACTCACTTTACCATGGACCTACATTTTTTTTTCCTTTTTTTAAAAAAGCAGCAGGGCCTGTGTCTGAGCTGTTTTCCTCTATGTTCTCTTTATAGGCTTTTTGTTGTTTTTAAAAGTATGTATAATGAAACTATAGGCTGGATTTACAAAAATGGTGTTATTTGAGCACTAGATCCAAACCTATTTGAGTGGGAAAGATCTAATCCTACATCTGCCTCTCTCTAACCAAGATGTCTAACCTCACAGGTACATTGCAGAGTTGTTCTCTCCTCCTGGGAACTCAGCATACTGAATCCCAAGTGCACAAAGGTGCAGTCCGGAGTCAGTGATGCATATCGTATCTAGTATTTCCAAGTGGGCATCTCTGGGCTGTTCTGTCATGCTGTTTGTGTCAGACCCTTCTACAACTTTTAAGAATTAATACAATTAAAATTGCTGCTTGCAGTAGAACTGAATGATTCTCAACTGTGATAAATTGACACTAGCATCAATCTCAAGGATCTACTCTACAGGTAGGAAGCCCCTCAGATTGAGTTGCATAAAACACCTCAAGTTCTGTGCCCATAAGGGGAACACCATTGCCTGTAGAGGACTGGATGGCATCAGGTCACCTGTGGCTCCATTTATTGTTTAAACTGCAGTCTTAGTACTCATCCCAATATGTATAATAATAGTGTATCGGCATCTTTCTTCTATATTGTATAAAAATACATTGTTAGAAGGAAAAGGGATTTTGCTATGAAACTGTTTTTCTGTGCAGCTATCATGCTTGTATGTATATAGTAGTATTTTTGGTGAGGAATGAACACACAAATTTAGAAGTAAAGGGAAAAAATTCTACTTTTAGTATATTCCAAATGAATGTCTGTAAACTTATAAATTTTTAGTTATAGTCTGGTGGTTTTCATTAGATTTGCCTGTTTCAGCTAATGAACACAAGCAAAAGTATGGAAAAAAAAACAAAAACACCTTTTCTGTAACATTTGAATTAAGGGTAGATCCTTATTTCTTTTGCATCAGTTTAAATGTAGAATAAAATCATCAGAAGTAATGGGCTAAATACAACACCATCTGCTTACAGTAGCTGGAGATCATCTGGCTTAGGTTTTATTCTAGTTTTATATGGTTTCAGCTTTGATCTGAACTGGGCCAGTTTGCTATGATATTCATGCTAACTTTTATGGTGCTACAAAGAGCAGCCAAAGAAATCATACAGCTGATAGCTTTACAGTGATATCAGAGCCCAAACCTGCATTAACACTTGTTCTTTATCCCATAGTCCTCCTGCAGCTTCTCCCTGCATGGGGTGGGAGCACATAGATGTGGGAGGAGCTGGCTGTGGGCACACACCCATGATGTAGCCTCTTTCCTTGAAGAACCCTCCAACATTTGGTTCCAACTTCTTTGCATTTCACTAGGTATATATATACAATATTCCTCCTCTATTTATTAAAAGAAAATTAACTCAGTTCCATGCCTCAAAGATGCATTTGTTTATGAAAACATTACAAGAATGAAGTATATTTTTTCTTTCATCATAAAGGCACCCACTAATTTCCTAAATAATATGTCCATTAACAGCAAGTTGCCAATCCTACTGCACAGCCAGAGGCAATGTGTCAAACATGGACTGGAAGGCAAAATGGTTAGTCTTTTGACTAAAGAAGAAAATAGCAACTGCTAAAAATAGTCAGATAACAGCAGAAATGCTTGGTTTTGAAGAACAGAGCACTTACAACCCACAAAAACATTCACAGCACTTGTGGGGATTGTTGTCAAACACTATTTTGATCTGACCTAGGCATGGTGACTGCCAAAGAGCCTTTATCTTTCAGATAGTCTGAGACAAGTTTGATTTCTCCAGTAATCTGTGCCCAGAGATTGGATCAGTGGAGCTTCTTCTTTATATCATGTTTGTTTAAATAGGAACATCTGTGTTCTTTAAAGATATGAAAGAGAACTTTCATATTGACTGGCTGATGGAAATGCTCAAACTTGCCACCACTTAGGATAATATTTGCCTTAATTTCACTGTGTAACACCTTTCTCCTGCCACTGAGATCTGTGTAATTCTGTAACCATAGTGCTGAGTATCTGCTGGCCACTGATGTCAAGAAAGACTCCCGTTGTCTTCCATGTGATTTGAATGAGATCCAAAACTGTTCCATTGGAATAAGCAGGTGTAGTGTGGCCAGCGGATAGACTACAGGCTTCACCCTGAAGAGATCATTTTTTGACTGCAAAGGGTTTTCTGGGACATTTGGGGCAAATCATCATGAGTGCTTACTTCCCAGGTCAAAGAATTATTAGGGCAGATGAATTGAGTATAGGGTTTCCTTCCCTTCCCTGCTCCAGCACTGACTCTTTCAGAATATTTTGGATCACCTAGGTAGAAGGAGAATATGCTATCATTAATTTTTCTTCATTGTCCAGTTAGGTCTGTCCTGTTTTCTGAACTCCTCAAAGGTGTGTTTTGAGAATATGATGCTAAGAGGTAACCAGATGAATTGTTACGGCTTCAGCTGGCTCAAGTATGGATTGGACCAATAGTTCAGCACTGTGTGGATTTCCATTCTTACACAGGGATCCTATTCTGTTATACACCAACAAAGACACAATTAAAAGTCAGTGCATCATCAGAGAGGTACTGGGGGAATCAGACTCACAGATGAATGGAAATAGGACAGGTCAACAAGATAGACCCCATTTCACCTGTGCTAAACAGGAGGAATATAGGAGCAGTTTGGAAAATGAGTTCAGGGTGTTCAACAGAAACTAACAGGTGAAAAGAATCAAGTGTGAAAGTCCCATTGTTTTTCCCACTGAGAAAACAAGTTGTTTTCTTATTGGTTTTAGGTTCTGCCCTGCCAGAATATGACGATAATGAATAATTTTACTTAATATTAGTTCTGTTGCATTCAATAGGACCACTATTAGTAAACATGAGCACATGGTATGTACTCTAATTATATGCTGAATGTCATTGCAAAAAGAATGTGCACGACATCAATATTATCTTATTATCTATATTATCTACTTGACAGCACATGTAAGGCATACTAATACATAACAAACACTATTACTATCTTCCATTTCCTCATATGAGCAAAGATGGTCACTTATATAAATAAATCGGTCCTTAATTGATAGGGAGATGCTTAGAAAAACAGAAAGTAGTGTGTATTCTAAAGATAAGAAACTGAAAGTTATGAATAAACACATTTGGTTAATCTGAAGCTGACACCCACATTTCCAACTGTCAGTGCTCTTAATAGAGAGTTCAAATAAGAAAGTCATGCTTTGAGGGGTGTTAAGAGGGTGCTAAATTTATAAATGCATGGGAAATTTTCAAGTTTGTTGCATGCAAAAGTACTCATGGGAAGGACCACTATGTGTTTGCTCTGTTATTATGTGTTCTCTAGACTTCTGAGGCTGTCTGATTTGATCCACCACAGTCGTTTGTATACTTTCAGTTTGGAAAGACACCATTGGTTCTTCAGATTTGAAGATTCTCCATAAATGTGAAATATGACTTCTAGTAACTTCCAGCAGTATTTGTGATTTTGGGAACAGGTTGGGACTCTACAATTCTGATTATAAAGAATCATGGCCATGCAATCCCAAATTTGGAAACATTTGGGAAAATTTACCAAGTCAAAACCCCACTCAATTAGCTTTCTCATTTGTATTAGTTTACCCACTGAAAAGAATATATACGATGCCTGTGAGTTCAGTGAGATATTACTGAAGTGTGTCATACTGGCAAAGTACATGAGTGTGTATTTACCGTTGAGTTTTCATCACATTCTCATGCTTGACTGTGAAGCCACTCTTTATCTGGAATGATATTTGATGAGACTGCCCTAGGAATGAGGAGTGGCACAGAGGAGAAACTGGGTTGTGCCTGAAATATTGGTATCTACAAAGTTTGATTTACTTCAGACTGTGCTGCTAATGACTAAGCAAACCCTCTTTTCTTCCTCAAACCCATGATTTTTGTTGCACAATTATCAGATCTTTTCTCTTGATTTTTAGTTGTTTCCTCTTTGTTTTCTTCCTTCTTTCATGTTATTTCCTAATGGTCATCTTTATTGGATGCTTTCCCACTCCCAAACATGAACGAAGGGTAAATAATACAGAGTTATTTGGGTGTGTAGGTGAGGGAATGGTACCCTATTAGGTCGTCTGATGTTCTGGATCAATATTGTGAATTAAAGAAATTGAGAGCAGCTAAGATGAAAGGAAAAAATAATACTGTTTGATATTAAATGAAACTGAGATAGACTTTACATAATATTATATCTATAAAACATCTCTTTTTTTCTCAATATTGGAATGGAATTAAATGTTCACATTAAATAACTAGATTAAATAAAAATTAGCCCATTTTCATTTATACATTCTAGAAGATGTCAGGCTTTTGGAGTCTATTACCCAGATCTGGACCAAAGCCACTCTAACTGATGAATTTTAACTAATATAACCAGGATTAATTTTATATCAGGAGGCACTCAGAATATTGTACCTGTTTTCATTCAGAACGATTAGTATTCTGGCATGTTCTGGCACCTCTTTCACTACATAATTAGCAGTTGATTTATAAACTGAAAATAACATTATCTAAAATCTAAATCACAAGATAGAACCAATCATAAAACTTCTTTCTTACAGTGTAATTCTTGTGTTGACTTTTCTCCTTCTTCCAAACATGGTGGTATAGTACAGACATTTCTGGTAACAGGTCTTCTCCAAAGTACTGAAGATGGCTTCAGGACTTGGGACTGGAAGTTTAGGACACGAATGTGTTCACAAGAAAATATTTAGGCATGCTTTTCATGGTATATTCCCCAGGTACATTTCAGTAGAGTGTTAGAATCTCAAACACAAAGAACTGCACTTTCAACTTCTTAATTAATGAATGTAAAAAAGGACAGACATCTCACAGAAACAGATGAGAAGGCTATGCAGCATTGTGAGAAATACAGTTATTCCCAAACTTCCACTCAAATAATACAGTATAGCTCTGAAACACAATTTTTATAGTGTTATATTTGCATTCTTTTTATTTCTTACACATATTTCCAATTTTTAGGTTTCATTATGGTGAGATCTGGATTATGACTTCAAACCCAATAATGATGGCTATCTTGTGTTTTGCTGCCTTTCACTTCTATGAAAAATATAGAGTCTTGAGTAAGATTTAGAGTAATTTTTGCATGAGTAACAGTTAGAAGGATCATGCCATCAATGGGCAGTCTCCCTCATCTGTAGCTGAAATGCCTTCTGGTTTCATCTTTATCAGTATAAATAACTTTCATATGCATTTAATTCCGTGAAAGTGCATGTAAAATGCAATAGCCTAAGTGATATATGTCCTCTTTTCCTTATCTACCACTTTCCATCATGTATATTAAGTTAAAAGAAAAAAAGGTTTTTTTATAATGCATTTTGCTAAACTCATGGAAAATAGTAATCAGATATACCAAATATGAAACAGTATTTGAAAAAAAAAAAAAAAAAAAAGTTATTTTTGCTCAAATGAAATATTAGATTTATTTGTTTATACGTTTATGAGCTGTTGGCCTTCACCTGAGGTTAAGTGCTGCTATAAAATAACATAAACCAGACAATGTAGTGGCCATTGAAGCTGAAACATACTTCCCCAATGTGATTAATTGACATCATTAAAAATCATTCCCTGCAGTAAATTTCATCTTGCCAATACAAGTGTATGATCCAGTCATTTTGTGGTGGGATTTGGCATTGTCTTTTGTGTGTCTGCTTATACCAGTATCTCTAAAAATAGATTAAATCATGTCAAGATTAGGATATAGTGTGACAACCGGGTAGCGTATGTACTGAAATAATTAACTTAAGCAATAGACTTATGCAAACAAAACCCCCCTTGTTTTCTTTAGGCTCATATGTTCAGTGCAGATCGAGATTGTCTCTGAGGAATTATTGGGGATTTTAGCTTTAGCTTTGTTTTCTTTTCAGTCTAGAAACAGTCTAACAAATATGTTTCAGTATAGTAGGGCAACTATATGTCATGATTGCCTTCAGTTAAAAGAAACGGAACATGATGTCCCAGCATGTCCTGTCCAGGGTTGTATGTTCCTAGTCTAAGCAGAACAGCCTGCTCTCCTCTAGTCTCTAGCATCCATAACTGAGTTGAATAATGTATAGGTAGCACTCACTGACAAGTTCCGGAGAAGGGAATGAATGCAAGAGCTAAAATTGCATTAGCATAGATGTTAGGCTGTTGTGGCTATTTGTGTTCAGTCTAAAAATCTTACATCCTTTTTCAACCAAAAAGTTCCACGACCTGTAACATCATAGAGAAATTTTAATGACGTCAGTAACAGCATGTTAGCTAGATTCAACCTGTATCCTATAGATGGATACATATCTAAACAGCAGGATAATGGAGATCAGTTATTCCAGCTGTTATTCTGGCAATGGAGGAGCCAATGGTTAAAACATGGCATGTAAATATGACAGGTATCTTTTCTAGGACAGAGGTTGTCCTCTCAAAAGTCAGGGTAGTTAAGCAGTTTACCTTACTGGAGACAGGAAGAAGATGGTGCTTGGATTTTCTTTACTTGTCATTATGTAACCACTTACTTGGAAAAGGAGATGAAGATGAGCTAGAACAACAAACCTATAGAAGTGATGGAAGATATTGCTCAATAGAAACAGCTGTGAATACTTTAGAAAAATAGAATAGACTAGCTGCTTTTGCAGAGATCTGCTTTGATCTGTGAGAAATAACTGTGCTCAGCGTAGGAGTAACTGAATGTAAATGTGACCTGTTCTAGAAAGAAGAGGAAAAGAAATTATGTGGCAGTTCCTGTCATAAGGTGTTTTATTAAATGGGAGTGAGTGGAAGAGCTGAGCTCAGAAGGTTTGCTGGATAAACCTTTTGATAATGTCAACATCCCCCACTGTGTTAGTCACCTTGAGCTTCCTTTATACTCAGTGGAGTGAAAGATAACACTTCTGGAGCTTAAGTCATCTTACCCTAAAGCAGATGTCTAGAAATAGGTCAGCTGAATCACTCCACCTGGGAGTTGAGGACAGCTATCTCAGAAGTAATAATCTATGTTACAGACATCTCAAATCAGTGAGATGAATCCCAGCCTTAAGGTCTCGGTTCCGGCTCAGTGTCTTGCACAAACAGATATCTGCCTGGGCAGTTTCAGTTGTTCATCTGATTTGGCAGGACATGAAACAAGCAGCTTGAGACATAAAATGCCCGGCAAAACTGAGTGTGTTGGGAAGCTCTGCAATATGAACAGGGTGTAAGTGAATATAAAGTGGCCTTATTTGGACTACAGAAAGCAAGCTTCAGTACTACTGCTGCTCATAGCAGGGTGTAATCAGACTGTTAATGAGGGACTAAGCAAATTTTTGGGACTTTATTACAGATGAGACACGGATTTCTAAGTTCTGTTGGCATTTCATTAGCTTCATGACAACTCCAGTTATGACTCTGGGACACTTGTGTAAGTCCTGAAACACCTACTTGAGTACAGTACTGCCACTGCACTAGTGTTTTCAGGGTTGAGACTTTGTAAGTGATGGGATGGGAGTGTTCCCTAATTTCTTGATTGGCACAGATTTTTTCAGAGTAGAAACTTCTGCTTCAAAGTCCCCAAGTCCAAAGCATGCAAGGGTATGCAATGATTATGATTTGAAGAAGATGGAAAGCTCTCTGAACTTGGATGTAATGTAGTGATGCCAACTTACTCTACTAAAGAAGCCAAAATGGTCTAAAGCAGTAATTAATACATCTCTCAAAAGTGTCTACAGCAGTAAATCAGCCTGATGTTGCAAGATACATGCAGCTATGATACCAGAATCAGTCCCCAAATTGTTGTTATCTGTTGTGTGGCATGTCACTGAAGTGAACCTATCAATATTATATTAATACATGAAGCACTATTTTGAGGCACATGGCTGGAGGATGTCAGGCTCTTAAATCTTAAAGCTGGCATAATCCATGTGGAATTAGTGCTGTTGAATGTGTGACAGTGGGGATGACAAATCTGTTTGTTTAAAATAGGAAACAGAAATAGTCAGTGGAAACCCTTGAAATGGGATGGCTGAGCAAGCATTGTCTACTTACATAAGCACAGATGGTGGGGGCAAGTAAACTTCAGGAAGGTGAATATTTGATGAGATGGAAAAGAGTATTTCAGCACACTGTGCTACTAATCCCTGGTTTGAGCAATATCTGATGAGCATCACACCTGGAAAACTTCTTCCAATCATTTCAGAGGTTTTAATTGGCATATTCAGGGTGACATGACAAGTCACTGAATCAGCTCTGTTTATTCCCTGATGTTATGACTCTTTTTTGCTTCAATGGAGGTGTTATAACTGTCCCAGAACAGTGTTTCACATTTTCTCTTCCTTTTTTTCTTTTTAAAAACCAATCTGATTTGTAAACTTTGGTTCAAGTGGATTACATGGCTTTTAGTTTCATTAAGTAATGTCTGAGTTATAGTGTTTTTCCTTTCTCCAGGTACTTCATATTATTGTTAAATTCACTTACCGCTTACTCATTTGCCCATTATCATATAGTATATATTGTTTTGTCTAGGAGCTAAAGAACAATACAAATAAGAAAAAAGACAGTATCTAATAAGGCTGAGATAAATCATGTTTAATCTCTGCTTAAAGTTTATTTTGATAAACGGCTGTCTAAAAGTGTGGGTCTGGATGGCTGTTAAATGTTTGCATTGCAAGTAGAGTGAAAAGTGAATGTATTTCCAGCTCATTAGGCACATAACCTAATGTTACTTTTGTTAGTCTAATAACCAAACTGATGTTTTGCTGGTGTCAGAGGGGATTATTTGTCATTAACTGATAACATTAATCCCCTTGTAAAAGGGTTCAGAAAAGGCATTTCAGTTCTTTGAACAGGAACATTGAAATGTTCACAAAGGAGTGCCTGAAACAAGAGTGCTCCATTTTAAATGGGACACATTTTTCCTTACAGGAGAACCAACCTGAGCCTGGCCTGAGCCAATAGAAACATGTCGCTTCACCAATGTAATAAATGGATGAACACGATCAAAAAGGTGTCTTTATCTTCATCAGTTCAGTTCATATTGATGCTTTATTCAGATATGTACATACACACACCCAGTCCCGTTTTGTGTCCAATACTGAGGTTGGAAATGATTAGAAAGAAATCCCTTCTGCTTATTATGCATAGCCACAGCATGGTCTCACCAACATCCCAAGGCAGTAGTGTTTTTTGTTTCTAGAGAATTTCAAACTTCGTGACAGTCCCATTGTCTTCTAATTGGTGGTGCTACAGGGATCAGGATGATCACAACCCAAGTTTGACTGCAATTTCTATGAGTCTGGTGAATAATAATATTAGTGGAATAATTCCATGAGAGGAGACAAAACA
Organism: Athene cunicularia; assembly: GCF_003259725.1. Classification (NCBI taxonomy): domain Eukaryota; kingdom Metazoa; phylum Chordata; class Aves; order Strigiformes; family Strigidae; genus Athene; species Athene cunicularia. The sequence continues at coordinate 22,344,865 of NW_020799142.1, forward strand.
GCAGTCAGGCTCATTTCTTTGGCATAATTATCAGGGCTTCACTGATATTCGGAAGTGAGTATCCATAGACTTAGTAACTCAGAAAATATCATCTTGAAATCACATATTTTGGGACAGAAATCTCCATCAAAATATCATATTCCTGTGTACATTTCCTATGCAATTTAAATTGTCACTTTACGCTCTCAAGCTGTATTTGTTATTGTCAGACTATAGCGTTATTAAAGCCAAATCTGAATCTTTGCCATATGGAGGAGGCCTTTGTCAAAAACCAAATAATTTTAAACTGTTATGTTTGAGAAGTAAAAGGTTAAAACATTATCTGATGCATGACACTACAAATGTTAAAAGGGGATGAACTTCCATGTTAAAAATAATATATAGATCATGATTTTAGAATGTTTGACTTGGGATTTTGGGAGATTTGCAAAGGATCACAGAATCACAGAATCATCTAGGTTGGAAAGGACCCTGAAGACCATCTAGTCCAACTGTTCTCCTAGCACAGTTCCCACCTATAGCATATCCTTAAGCTCTAAATCGACCCTACTCTTGAACACCTCCAGGGATGGGGACTCCACCACCTCCCTGGGCAGCCCATTCCAACACCTATCAACCACTTCTGGAAAGAAATGCTTCCTAATATCTGGTCTGAACTTTCCCTGGTGCAACTTGAGGCCATTCCCTCTTGTCGTGTTGCTTTCTACTAGGCTAAAGATGCTCATCCCCAGCTCTCTGCACCCTCCTTTCAGGTAGCTGTAGAGGGCGATGAGGTCTCCCCTCAGCCTCCTCTTCTCCAGACTAAACACCCCCAGTTCCCTCAGTCACTCCCCGTACGACCTGTGCTCCAGACCCTGCACCAGCTCCGTTGCCCTTCTCTGGACACGCTCGAGTCATTCAATGTCCTTTTTGTAGTGAGGGGCCCAAAACTGAACACAGGAATCGGTGGGCGGCCTCCCCAGTGCCGAGTACAGGGGTGAGATCCCTTCCCTGTCCCTGCTGGCCACGCTAGTGCTGACACAAGCCAGGATGCCATTGGCCTTCTTGGCCCCCTGGGCACACTGCTGGCTCCTGTTCAGCCAGCTGTCAATCAACACCTCCAGGTCCCTCTCTGACTGGCAGCTCTCCAGCCACTCCTCCCCAAGCCTGTAGCGCTGCTGGGGGTTGTTGTGGCCCAAGGGCAGCCCCCGGCATTTGCCCTTAGTGAAGCTCATGCAGTTGGCCTCAGCCCATGGCTCCAGCCTGTCCAGGTCTCTCTGCAGAGCCTCCCCGCCCGCGAGTAGATCAACACTCCCACCCAACTGGGGTCATCTGCAAACTGACTGAGGGTGCACTCCATCCCCTCGTCTAGATCATCAATAAACAGGAGTGGTCCTAAAATGGAGCGCTGGGGGACACCACTCGTGACTGGCCACCAGCTGGATTTAACTCTGTTCACCACAACTCTCTGGGCCCGGTTGTCCAGTCAGTTTTTAACCCAGTGAAGTGTGCGATTCTCCAAACCTCAAGCAGCCAGTTTTGCCAGGAGAATGCTGTGGGAAACGGTGTCAAAAGCCTTGCTAATGTCAAGGTAAATTCCATCCACAGCCTTTCCCTCATCCAATAAGCAGGTCGCCCTGTCGTAGAAGGAGATCAGGTTTGTCAAACAGGACCTGCCTTTCACAAACCCATGCTGACTGGGCCTGAGCATCTGGTTGTCCTGCACGTGTTGTGTGATGGCACTCAGGATGAGCTGCTACATCAGCTTCCTGGGCACCGAAGTCAAGCTGACAGACATGTAATTTCCTGGATCATCCTTCTGACCCTTCTTATAGATGGGCGTCACACTGGCCAATTTCCAATCTGTCAGGACCTCCCCAGTCAGCCAGGACTGCTGGTAAATGATAGAAAGTGGCCTGAGAAGCACCCAGCCAGTCCCTTCAGCACCCTCGGGATGATACAGTTAGAAAGTATTTTGACCAGCACAATAGTTTACTTGTAACTAGTGCCGATGACTACAGTGATTTTTAGTGTAATTTTATACTACAGATTTTAATGAAGTTATCAGCAGACTAAACTAAGTAGTTTTAGGATAAAGTCTTCTCTGTAAGCTCACAATTTTCAATGATAACTTGTATAATCACTTTATTTTTTCTTTTTCACAAAATGCTATACTGTGATAATAACTCAGTCTCATTCAGGTAAAACTTATGAGCATACTGACTCTTAAAACCTCAAATTATTTCCACAGTTAACAGTAATGCTGAATGGGTTTGAAAAAGATTGTGATAATCACTAGAATACACAGAAATCACTGTTTAGCCAAACTAATACTTGTCATTCAATTCTGTGTAATGCCCCACACTTGTCAAGGGAGGATGGTCTGTTGCGCTTTTATGCATGTATGTTTTTCATTCTATTGCACTTTCTACATTCTTGCAGTATTGCTAGAGTTAAAATGAAATTTCTGCTCTGTTTCAGATAAAACTGTAGTTCCAGTCAGATACATAACTGAATCTCTATCTTGAAAGTAAGTGTTACCATTATAACGTATTTCGGTGTCTTTTGGTTCTATTCTAGAAGAAAGGGAAGGCTGAGGTTTTTTCCTTTATGTGAACGAACTTTCTAGCTTCTGAGTCAGAGACAGGCATTCTGACTGCAATGTTATCACTCTGAGATGGTGATAGGAGCAATTCAGAATACAGGTGTTTATTTACAATTTTGTTATCAGTATTTCTTACCAGTTTTAATTACCATGAGTCTTCAGGAGTTTACACACTGAGGTCCAAATTTAGAATGATTTCCATTCAGAAACAAGCAGATTATGTGAGTATACTCCAAAGAAACCAACAGTATTTCTGATGTTCACCACGAGATGTGTTTTACACTACCATGACATTTGATCAAGCTGAGATAACTGCAGAGATAAGTAGCATGGGTGTAGGTGTGGGTGTTTGTATAGGAGAGACAAACTGTCCAATATATTTTTAGCCTGTGCTTTCTAAGCAGATGGTGAAACAAAGGCTATCTTAATGTTGCTTTGGAGTTAGAAACAATACAAATACAACTATGTTAACATACTGTTCTCATTGTAATAATACAAAAATCATCCCTTGTCTTTGAGTGCAACTCAAATATCACTCTGAGTTCTGAATGGGCAAATCATAAATATTTTAAAAGAATATTTGGTCCAGATGCTGTATTTCTCTATAGTATTTCTCTATAGTCTCTGTTAAGTAGTTACTGAACTAAAAATAAAACATGACTGTTAAAGAGTGTCAATAAGAGCACTTTAGTTTGTTGACTGTGTCTTTTCAGAAGTGTGACCTACAGTTAAAGCAAGATAACATAGAGGACTGGGTCACTTGACACTATTTTCCATTAATTACATTTAACAAAATCTGCTGTTATGGCTACTCTTTCAAAACCCTATTTTTTCTTCTGATGCAAGTAACCCTAATGACACCACTGATTTCAGTTTCTTTTGTGTTCCACCAATTTTTGGCTTCTGTTCACAGTGTTAGAAATGTCTTGTTTAAAATGGCTTCTGCAAAGTGTAAAATTAACATACAAATGCACAACACATCCTGAAAAAATGAGTTGATATTCCCCTTCTATTTGTCTATTATTCACTCTAACACTATTTACAGTATCACAGCAAGCACACATCATAATAATGACACAGTGAAAGTTTCCTACAGTTTTAACCTTTGTCCAAGGAATTATTATATCTGTATTTTCCAGTTGTACAAATAATATTTACATATACTATTTCTGATTAAGTCAGTGTCTTCTCATTGCTTTCAGAACTGTTTTTTTCAGATAATAATACATTACATGTTTTGCCCAAGCTTGGGAAAACTTAGTCTCTTATAAAATAAAAAATATTTTACTCTGTAACATTTTCTTAAAAGTTGATAAATCAGAAAACTGTATTTAAATATGTTCTCATAATTATTGTATAATATTAATAATTCCATCTTTTCAAAATCTCTACAAGCAAGAAAAGAAAAAAAAAAGAAAAAAATTCTTATTTGATTTTCTGAAGTCTTATACAAACACCTTCACATTTTGTGGGGGACAAATCTGTAATTAAGACTAATACCCTTTTGTTGTGTGTTCTGCAGTTCTCAAAATTCCAAAATTTGCACAAAAAACACTCTCAGTAATTAGTTTTGTGTAATTTAAATGCAATTTAAATTTTAAATGTGGCTTCAGTGAAATTAGGAATTTTTAAACATGGGAAGAAGTCGAGGAAATTCCAGGAAAAGTATCTTTTCATACAAATGTCAGCATGATCTAATAGCTTATGATATACCTTAGAATGGAGATCCACATGATTCTCAGCCAAAGGGCTGAATAGTTCATACTTTTCACATCCTAGACTGTGAAAGTGAGACTTGGAATGTCTGTAGTTAATTTTCTTCTAGTATTACATGTTACTGGATATTGGCTGCTGAAAGAGTTCATTACACAGCTAAACAGAAGCTGGTTATTTTTAAAGTAATCCTTTCAATGGCTGTTCTGAAAGTCACTATGAAACGATGATAGAAATTAAATTTTAATAAACTGTGAACCAGTGGGAACCAGCCATTGAAAGAACCACAATATGCCTAAACCATGCAATATTGCTTGGGTGCACGCAATATGAGAACTAAAAAGTAAAGCATAATTGGGCTGGTCTCTTAGAGAACATTAGTATTTCAGGTGTGAGCAAGGACATTCCTAACCAAAGACATGGTTAACCACTACATCTAATCATACATCTTTAATCACTACATCTGTCATTTGCCAGGATTCCTACCAATGCTGTATTTGTTAAGTTTAAGGAGAACAGAAGTTTCAGCAGGCAGGGTCCTATCAGCCCTGTCCTGAATTCCTGGAAGTCTCTAAACTGAGCCTCAGAACTACTACAGGAGGTCAGAATTTCCTTCTGACCTCCTCGCTGCCAGATCTTTATTTTATACATGTCCACCAGCTTCATTCATCGTGAGTTCCAGCTGCCCCTTCACTTCTGCAGTGTGTTTTTCTGTAACTTGCCTGGCACTTCCTGAATCCCAAGGCAGATTTCCTTTCTAAATGACACTTTCTTGCTCTTCACCTCTATAGTTTTAAAAATGTTAGTAGCGTCCTATTTTAAGATACTCTATAGAAAAACAAGATAAAAGTTTTCAGGTTAAATACAAAATAGCAAACTCTCTTTTCCCTTGCTTTTCTTAATCCAGTGGCTTTGTAAGGTTGATTGTAGATGTTTAAAGGGTATTTTGGCCCATACTATTCCCAAAACACTTTTCAGAGTCTTTCAAATCAGTTTGTTGTATGCATGGCAAAACAAGAAAATGTTTCAAGTTGGGTTTGTAGCAGTTAATTCATCACTAAATAGCAGGCATTGTTTTTGTCAACAATAAATTAACAAAAACTTCATAGCCTTCCTACCAAGATCAGAACTAGAAATAACATGTACTTGTAATAGTCATGATCTTAAAAGAGTGCTAAAAATCTGATCTGATTGGTTTTGTTCCTCTGTGCGTATTGAAAGACTGACAGAAGAAAGTGGAAAAGACAGAATTTTAAAGGATTCTCTCTCTATGGAAAGGAAATGAGCCAAAGATAATAACTTCCCTATTGTTGCTTAATAAGACATGGTAAATTGTAATAATAATAATAATGAAGAATTATTGGGAAATTACGAAAAAATAGTAAGAAAAGACAGAATTAAGGTTTCCCATGAAACTTCTATTTTTCTCCTGGTGTGGATACTGATTTATTTAATACATTATGACATTAAAATTAAGAAAAAATCCTGCTGAGTACTAATCAAGCACACAATAAGTTGATTAACAACTGACAAATTGACCATCTCCAGGAGTAGGCGTCAGTGTGGATACCTCACCCGATCAAATTATATCTGAGAGGGCTCTGTCCAGCTTGATATGAATTCAGTCAGGTTCAACATTTTCGCCACAGATTTGAAACTAATCATAAAACGACCATTAAATATCTTTGCAGATATTTTATGAACTTAGGCATATAGTGTATAAAAACAATTGCTTGGTAATGAAGACCTATTCTAAAAGCCTTTTCTCATACAGCCAAATGGAAAATTAGTCATCTAGGATGAAGCATTACATGTCATGTTTTTCTGAGCTGCACCAAAGTTGCATGTCTCCTGTACCCTCTATCCCTGCCTCCATGTAAAACCAAGAATTCTGCAGTCTAGTTTATTGGCATTTTAGTACCTTGAAATGTTCCTTTGGCATTTGAATCAGCTTTTTCATCCATTTTTCCAGAAGAGAAAACAGTGTACACAGAAGAAATTTGCTGCTGTTTCTTTGCCCAAAGAAGCTGGGACGAGACTTGTATTCCTGTCCTTTGGTGATGGTGAATTTGTGTTCTGGTGAGACAAGACTACAAGGCACAGGTTGAAACCACATAGTAACTGCTGGGTGTATATGAATCAAGATTCTTTAGAAGACTACAGTTTTCTCAAATATGAGTGTGTTTGCAGTAACTAACAAACAACCAAACATAGGCTGACAACTTCCTTAGCAGTCTCTCTCAGAATAATTTAGAAATATTCAAATATAGGAAATCTCAGACCCATGGATGCAGGTTAGCAAAAGTGTAAGGAGTTAAAACTAATATTATATTAGAAAGGGAAGCTGCAGGCACGCAGAATCCTGTAAGATATTGGCAAAACCAGCTTCCTGAGCCAGTAAGTGATGAAGATGGCAGATAGAAGAAACTATCATGAAGTACTTGCAGCCAATGTGTAAACAGGCCTTTTTCCTCTCTTCATTTGAGTGAAAGAGTATTTGAAATTGCCACATACTGCCCCATGTTCAATTTCTGAACTCTTCCTTCTCTCATACCAGATAGCATGAGTGTGAAACCATCACTACTCGCACATTTTCAGAACACAGTGGTACTCTGCCCAGCAACACATTACCATGAGCATGTTAGACATAGCCTTACTCTCCATATTGGTTCCTTGCTGAATTCTGAATCCAGTTTAAGATCTCAGTGTTCACATTCAAAAAGCCTTTATAAGCCTGACACAAATAAATTCAGGAGAAAAAACATATCCAGCTGTGCTTCTGTAGCACAAAGTAAGGTAAGGTCTTACCTGGGAGTCTGAGTAATTCCTGTATTCCTTAGAACCACTATACCCACTACACCTCCCACTCTGATTCCAGGCATTACGCTGACCTTGTGTTTTCTGTTGTAAACACATAGCAACATGCATGCTAAACAAACAAACAAACAAATGAAAAACACTTTACCAATACCAGACCCTCCCCTACTTCTTTGCTGGGGAGAGAGAAGAAAACAAACAATATGTAATAGATGTTAGTCATGTTGCTTAATGCACGAATAAAGACACCCAGATGTCATGGAAATGACCGTGACAAAAGAGACATAAAATCACAGAATAATCTAGCTTGCAGGGGATCTCAGGAGACTTTAGTCCAAGATCCAGCTAAAAGTAGGGTCAGCTGTGAGATCAGATCAGGTCTCTCAAGGCTTTGTCCATTACAGTCTTGAAAACTTCCAAGAATATACATAGACAGGTCTGATGATAGTACGGAGATAGAGTGGGTTGAATGTACTAGAATTCCCTTCAGAGAGTTGCATTAATTCCCAAATTTTATTAAGTTTTCAAAACCCTTAGATCAGCACTGGAAAAAAAAGTGTGGAAAGCTAGAAATGATATAGTAACTTTATCATCAGAAACTAAAAGTAGGGAAAAATTAACACATTAGGGAATAGTACCATTTAAAGAAAGCACAATTATCTGAATGCCAGGAAACATAAATCCTAGGTCATGGGTGACATTAGGTTAAATAGGTCAGTGACAAACATCAGGGACTGTGGTAAGATTTGTTTATTTATTACTTCAAACAAACTCTGTGTGTTTGATTTCTAAAATGCTTTTTTAGTGCTCCGACTCATGTGAAGATGTCTTGCAGAGATTGATAAGATTTCAAACTCAAAGTGTCAGCTCAGCCCTAATATATAGTCAGCTGAGTTACAAATTCTCATTTGCAGTTTGCAGTGCAGTATCCTGAGGCAAACCAAAACTGGTGTCTGGCTTTACTGTAAGAGACCTCATGGTAAATAAAAATGGTTCCACTGCTGCTTTGTGAAGGGAAGAAAGCAATGATCTCATAAACTGCTTCATGCTCTGCTCACCCCAAACCATGGTGAGAAACCTCAGTCTCTCAAAGATGCCTTTAGTACCTGCTCTTTGCTTAGAGACAACCAGTGACTACCAGTGATGACATGTAAGAGTGGGTAGGTAAAGATGATGCTAGAGCTGTAATAAATTAACTCTGTTCTTCGGGAGCACTGAAGCAAGATGTATCAGAGTTGGAAAACCTGTACTTAGTAGAAGTTTGCAGCCAGCTGAGACCATGTCAATCTGATCCTATTCCAGCATCACCTAGATAGTGATGAAATTGTTGAAAACTAGAATGTTGTCTTGCTTAAAACTTTGCTTCTGGTGAATATTGTTCTGATGGCAAAAAATGCAGAGAGCTATGCCTATGGGAAACAGTCATTCTTACTGTGTAATTTGTTCCTCTTGGGAATTAGTTAAGTAACCCTTTTGCCAGCATAAACCACATCTCTGCTGGAAACAGGGTGGGAGAAATACCAAACTTTGTCTTCCACCAAAGTTGGGACAGCAAACCAATTTCAGCGATGACTCCCATAGAAGACTTGCTGTTATTTATTGCATACTTTTTTATTAATTATTCTTAAATGAAAACACTCTGTTTTGAGAAGTTTAATTGGTCACCTAACCACTTGCCACTGTAGACACCAAAAATCTTGTCATACAGCAGAGAGGAATGTGTCTGTACTTAAGGCTGGTTGATTAATGAACCATTGATTATATGTACCTGTCATGCTAAACAAAATATTTGTTGTTTGCTTCAACAGCCACACAAGCTGTGCTAGGCTTGATGCTGGATCTCACAGTCTGGCTGGCTCTACAGGAGGAGCCAGCCCCAGGTAGTCTGCAATAGAACAGCAGCTGCCCCTCCAGCTGATCTGCACTAGCTGAAAGCCAATTAGCACTATTAGATTCAGCTGTGAGGGGGTCACAAGATGATGGCCTGGAAGGAAAGGAGGTGTGATTATCTTGCTCTGACTTCTCTGAAGAAAGAAGATAGAGAAAATGTCCTTAGGCATCCCTATCCTGCTGGAGAGGGGTAAAGAACAGCCCAGTAGTTTGGAAGTCTTTTTTCATCTCTGCAACTGTTGTATCTCAAAGCTTTCTTGGAGGAAGGAGAGTCTGCTTTTCTCTGAGGCAGTAGCTGCTTTGGCCTGAGTGGTGACAAGGAGGTTTATTCTGGTAGGTGATGAAGTGTGCTGGTGTGTTTAACTCAACTTGGAAGGGGAGATGGTGCCCTGAAGATTAGAAAAGGGAGACTATAGTATTTTTTTGTTTGTTTGTTTATTCCTTCTGAGCATGCAGAAATGGTAGAGTAAAACCAGAAGAGTCTTCTGGTGTCTAACATACTGGTTTTCCCCTGCAGGAGCCTGGGTGAGAAGAGAAGAGCAGCCGGTATGCCAGGTCAAGGTATGGAGCTAAGGCTGCAGGTAGGGCCCTGGGGTTCTGCTGCTGTGGGACAAGTCCTCTAAGGAGGAAGGTGAGCTGTGGCCAGCACAGGAAAGTCTAGTCTGAGATTGGCTCATGAGTGAGATTTCAACCCTGTCTCTTGCTGTAGCTGTATAGACAACATAAGAAAGGTTTTTAGCATGGACTGTGACTACAATGTTTGCTCTGCCTTGGGTCTGTGGTGACTGGGTGTCAGCCTGTCTGTGGCATGGTGTCAGAGAAGACAAGGGCTGGCTAGCCCTCAAGGGCTGTGTGTTTTCATTATAAGAAAGTAGGAGGTATTAGAAATCTCATCCACCCCATGAAGTCAGGCTGCATGAAGACTATGTCTCCTGGGAGAGTGGCAGTGCTGCAAGGCCAGTGATTCCTTCCGAGAAGCCTCATCTGCTCTGCAGATCTGAAATGCAGTGGCTGCTGGTTAATGATCTGTAACCTGTACAAACATTATGGATGGTTAAATATTAAAAAGGTGGTAAACTTAGTGGTACATGGAAAAGACGTTAACGGGAATGAGACTTTTAACTGTTGTATTTCATATGTGGTTTCTACATCTACATATTCTTTTAATCCAGGAACTTCACAGCTTGTAAATGTCAATACATTTGTTCTTTTATTTTGACAAATCCAAGTTTTGTGTGGTTTTAATGTCTATGGTTTCAAAAGTGACTTCATTTTCTGAGCACCCTCACCTCTTGAATCTAAGAATGCCACATTCCACCTTCTTAAGAGGCAACAAACCTTTCATTCGAACAAAAGCTGGTCCATCGTCTTGAGAAAGCTTGAACTGGCTTCTGAAGCTTGTCCTAATCTAGGATAACAGTGTGGACTGACCTCTGAATTCTGCAAATAGGATTTATACCTCTAATACTTCAGGCTTTTTCCTGCTGTACAAAATGTGAAGAGATATCAACTGGTCTTTGGTCAGCAATTCTGTTTCTCCCTGGAACATGGTTGTCAGAGAAATCAATAAAGGTCTGATCAGTCAAAAAATGTCATGAATCATTGTGCAAAGATAGTGCAAATCATGAACTCTATACTAGCATGTATTTTAACAATAGCAAATGAGTCAAAAAACTTTCTTGAAGTGCTTCATTTTAGTATCAAAACACCTGTGCTAACAGCCAATATAATGTTACTAAAATTTAAGTCCTAAAATAGTGTTGAAATTATATTTTATAGCTACCGAGTATGAGCATACTACACATGTCTGCCTATTTCCTTGTTGGTTCAGAGGATGCCCTGCCAAACACTGAAATGTTTAGTTAAGCTCTGATGTTCCAATAATTATTCTTTACTCTTGATGCTGAATCCTGTGGTTAGGAGTTGCAACATCATAATAGACAGTAATTTGTTTCCCTTAATTCTCTGGGAATGGATTTCCATGCTAGAAGGGGAAAATAATTTTTGAAGTGGTACGTCTGTGAAGGAAAGAGAACAGTGAGGAATGAATGATGTCTGAAATAGTTAACTAATAGCCTGTAGTGATATATTTTGGTCCAAATCAATGTCTGTTGATAAATCTTTGAGGCTTGGGTGAGGATTCAAAGCTCCCCATCCCCTCCACTGGGCCTGTAATGTGAGCACAGCCCTCTACCAATGTGGGAATGAAAACTCATATTTTTCTGACTCTTCTCTCACTGCTAGTGTTGAGAAGGCCCAAATAGTATAGTGCCTGGATTTGGGTCTCCATTTCCAGAGGAACTGGAGGGGGACAGGTTGGGGTGGAGGGTGGAGAAAGAGCTGCTGGCAGGGTAGCAGTAAGTTGGACAGGGTTCTATGTGGTGAGGAGGCTCCACTCTTAAGTAAAGACAACAAAACTAGACATGGTGGTGACAGATTAGGTAACAAGGCGCAAGGACAACAAATTACAGTTTGTCAGGTTCTGCTTGAATATTCAGAAAAATGTTTTCAGTAGGAATGCAGTGCAATTCAGGAAAATGTCATCAATCCAAAGAAGTTCTGTGTCTATTGTTGAAGGTTCTTGGATTATGGCTCATCTGATCTGTTGTCTGTAATAGTCCTATCTTTACCAATAGGTTGGACTAGAGAACTCCAGAGGTCCTGCCAAACTGATATTTCTGTAATCCTCTCTGCATTTTCCATCTCTCTGTGCAGGCATGCGTGTCAGGAATTTGGACAGATAAAATTGCTGTGCTGGAAACCTGTGGATGTTCACGTAGTGGCAGATAGATAGGAAAAGGGATGACTCAGTCGTCCAAAGTGGTATCTTTTAATTTAGCTCTATGTGCATTCTGTCCAGTCTTCATGGTTTAATCCATGTTGAATATAGTAATTATGATCCTTTACTATGAGTACTGAAATGATTCGTGATGTAAAATATCATGTCAGAGAGTTGTGTTGTTGTAAGTACTAATTTGGGTTTGGTGGGATCAGACTGATGTTGGCCAGAGAACTGGGCAGTATGCTGGAAGAATAAAACTGTACATGAAGGGAAATTCTTTCTTTTCTGAAGTAGACTGCTTACAAATATTATTAGAAATGGCAACTTCTTTTTTTCTCCCTTCTGGGAAAGAAAGGAAATTCTGATCTTCTCATCTCTGGAAAAACTTGCTCTTGTCACCTGCTTCAGATTAGGTTCTTCATTATTTCTAGCTGAATTAATTGGCAAGACATAAAAGGTGGTCCCGTAAGAGCACTGAACAGTCCCTCAGTGGAAGATATCCTTAAAAACGAGAGTTGACAATAGGGTGCATTTGTGTCTGTTGCAAAATTTTCCTCCTGCTCTCATTTTGAGAAAGAAGAAAGCACATAATGAGGAGGACCTTAATAACCATGATCCTATGAGGTCTGAGGCTGCAAATGTTTGGGAAGTGTGTTTTCTATCCCATTGTAACTTTCACTCTGAACTTCAAAAAAACATAGATTTCTCATGTAAACTCCACAGTCTGGCACATCTAGCAGGACCTACTCAGGAAGGACAAATGAACAGATTTGGGAGTTTTGTGCCTAGGTAATGATGCTCTGCAGAAAGCCTTGTGCGGTTTCAGCCAGCACTGCATTTGACTTGAAGCTGTTGCTGCAGTCACTGTTCCTATAAACGTTTGATCTCCACGTTTTTCATGAAATGAAGTGACATTATGCAGTGTTTTCTCAACACAGTTTGATGTCATGAGAACTAAAGAGTAACACTCCAGAGCATTACATTGCTGTGCCAGTGGCTACTTTTATTCTGGGCAGATCCAAAGAAAGGGAGAGTGACAAAGTTGATGAGATGGGGTTTAAAATAAAAGATAAAGAAGGGAAGAGAGGAGAAGGATGGCCCATTTTTTTCTGGTAACAGAAATAACGTGCAGAGTTTTTCATGTGTTCAAATCAACCTGTTTTCCTGGGGGAAAGGAACTGAATGAGGATAATTAAGGTAAGTGGGCATCCTGGTCATGGACAGCAGTCTTTCAGTTCTTTGTACACAATGCCTGAGAAGTTGCCCCAAAGACAAAAAGTTAGTACACAAAGATGAAAACCAGTTGGAACCACTGGATATGATTCAGTATGAATCAGTCAATCGGCAGGCTTGAGAACTGGGAATGATTTATAGTGTAGAACAGCAGCCCTCAAGTCACTGGCGCAAAATACTTTAATGAGAATAAACTGTAAGAATTCCTGTGATTTGCTTTCCAGCAATATGAAATAGCCAAGAGAAAGAATTTTAGCATGGGGCACAGGCAGTACTATTGGCAACCAGAGTGTATTCCGTGTTGCTTACTTTCATCATTAGAAAATGACAGGGAAAATCATGGCTGCTTCCAGCATCCTAGTCTGGAAAGGGAATACTTCATGTGACATAAAAGGGCTTGTCTCAGACAAACCTAATAAATTTCCATTTGACAAAATGTAGTTCTGGCATTTCCCCTCAAGTCATACTTAAGATGGTAATTGCATTCAGATGACCTTAAAATTTAAAACTTTCTGTTTAGTACAGTTCTTTAACATGGCTGTTTGAATGATATATTAAAAAAAAACCTAAACCCAAAACACAACACTTTAAGGCAGCTAATAATCTTATTCTTCACTATAATATACTACTTAGACACTTTAACTTTACTTTATCATCTTATATACTAGATTGCTACTAAAAGAGAACACAAATACCAGAAAATAATGAATATTCAAGCACTTTCAGCTTCTTAAATCTATTTGGGGGGGGGGGGGGGGGGG
>NW_020799142.1:22358694-22422421 GCF_003259725.1 Athene cunicularia
CGTGTCAGGAATTTGGACAGATAAAATTGCTGTGCTGGAAACCTGTGGATGTTCACGTAGTGGCAGATAGATAGGAAAAGGGATGACTCAGTCGTCCAAAGTGGTATCTTTTAATTTAGCTCTATGTGCATTCTGTCCAGTCTTCATGGTTTAATCCATGTTGAATATAGTAATTATGATCCTTTACTATGAGTACTGAAATGATTCGTGATGTAAAATATCATGTCAGAGAGTTGTGTTGTTGTAAGTACTAATTTGGGTTTGGTGGGATCAGACTGATGTTGGCCAGAGAACTGGGCAGTATGCTGGAAGAATAAAACTGTACATGAAGGGAAATTCTTTCTTTTCTGAAGTAGACTGCTTACAAATATTATTAGAAATGGCAACTTCTTTTTTTCTCCCTTCTGGGAAAGAAAGGAAATTCTGATCTTCTCATCTCTGGAAAAACTTGCTCTTGTCACCTGCTTCAGATTAGGTTCTTCATTATTTCTAGCTGAATTAATTGGCAAGACATAAAAGGTGGTCCCGTAAGAGCACTGAACAGTCCCTCAGTGGAAGATATCCTTAAAAACGAGAGTTGACAATAGGGTGCATTTGTGTCTGTTGCAAAATTTTCCTCCTGCTCTCATTTTGAGAAAGAAGAAAGCACATAATGAGGAGGACCTTAATAACCATGATCCTATGAGGTCTGAGGCTGCAAATGTTTGGGAAGTGTGTTTTCTATCCCATTGTAACTTTCACTCTGAACTTCAAAAAAACATAGATTTCTCATGTAAACTCCACAGTCTGGCACATCTAGCAGGACCTACTCAGGAAGGACAAATGAACAGATTTGGGAGTTTTGTGCCTAGGTAATGATGCTCTGCAGAAAGCCTTGTGCGGTTTCAGCCAGCACTGCATTTGACTTGAAGCTGTTGCTGCAGTCACTGTTCCTATAAACGTTTGATCTCCACGTTTTTCATGAAATGAAGTGACATTATGCAGTGTTTTCTCAACACAGTTTGATGTCATGAGAACTAAAGAGTAACACTCCAGAGCAGGGGGGGAAACAAAAAAACGAAGTGATTCTAAAGGCAGTTATTGCTGTTTTCTTAGTGTACAGCTGAAACCTGGGTGGTTACTTACTGGTCAGTTCTGTTAAGAGTACAGATCTGAGTCACTATAATATGTTTGGAAGAGTTCCTGAAAGGTCTTGCTACATTGCATACCTTCAAAGGGCAGTGAAAGATGATGAAATGTCTTCAACAGATCACACAGCAGCAAGGTGATTAAATCAGCATGGTAATTTTCACAGCAGTTTGAGCTGATAGCAGTGCATCTTGAAATGCTATATTAATACTGTTAGTTCTTTTACTGAATCTAGTGAGGATAAACTGAATCATAATACCACTAACATATTACAGATGAGAGATCCCCAGAATTGTTGTCTCCTTCAGGCCTATTTTCTCTTTAGGTCAGTTAATGGCTGAATTGCAGACAGAGGGGGATGTTAACTGCCAATAAGTAGAATGGACCCTGATATTTTGAAGGCTGGCCCTGAAGATAATGCTGTCTTGTTAGGGTGGGATTTTAATTTGAGGACTGACAGCAATATTATTTTTTTCTCCTACAATAAGTTTGCTAGAACATATTCTCCAGTCTCAGTGCACAGAATAGTGTAATAGGCATTCATTCAATCCTTATGCTAACTGCTGGTAAACTTAAAATCGTGGTTTCGTTTTGACTTGGTTTGGTTTTTAGTACAGCTCTTTCCTCAGGAGCTTAATAAACAGTGTACTTCCTTTGGCAGTGTTAATTATCGATAGAGAATCATCCTGTTAGGTGACATGGCCCTATTATGGATAGGATACATGTCAGTTCACAGTGGAATACTTTATGTAGTTAACAATCAGTTGAGTACAATCTAGCTGGAAAAGGGACAGGGTGGGAGCACCAAAGCACATATTTCCATGGTAAGTGATGTGGTTGTAATCAAGTAGTTGGGCAGATAACTCTCTCCACTACTGGGGTTAGGTATGTGTTTGATTCAGCTCTATTTGGTTTGTAAAAGTCGAAGTCAAAATGGACTGCTGTCATGTATAATAGTCTGACCTTCTGTGTAACCTCTATGGAAAGCAACATTCCTTTGTGTCTGTATAAGTTTTCTTAAATTAAACAAAAAATATATATATATCCATTCTTAACTTTGTTTTGATAGCTTTAAGCTTTAAAATAATAATAATAATAATAAAACACCCTGTGGTTAATTATTTTAAGCAGATACTCTTTATCTTCTGCTTGTTAGGACTCGAAGAGTGCACCAACTAACCTCTCTTAGAAAAGCCTGGGAAAGTTGACCTGGCAATATGCCCTGATGCTCAGGCAGTAACGGGATCTGCTGGGCTAATAGGGTGGGGAGCAAATTCCGGTAAGAAATAACAAAAATACTTTTTATGGGGAAACTGGTTGTTTCAATGGCTAAATGCCACTATGCTTGTCTGGCTTGTGCTCGCTTCAGACTTCATGTGCCACATGTCCATGATACTTTCCCCTTCAAATCTCTCTTGTGTGAAGTATCCAATGTTCTTGGTCTTGTCAAAGGCAGCTTTCTTCTTTCTTTTAAACATTTTTGGGTCCTACACTTCTCTGTGGAGTGCTATGCGATAATTAAAAAGAATTTTTAAAACCCCAGACATTAATCAATAGCCATGCCTTCATGCACTTTGTAACCCAGCTGAACTTCAAGTCTCCTCCCAACAATTCGTCCTATTCAGTCTTGCAAAATTCTTTCATAGATATTCCTCACTTTTGAAAGAAAGTTAACAAATCTAGCAAAATCACTATGAAAAGGTAGCATTACTTGTTTTCTACGTGTTTTCTCAAGAGGAATTTTTGTTGCAGAACTGTAATCTCTTTTAGAAACCTTTCCTGATACTTTAGAAGTACTACAAAGACAGGCTATACAAAGGAAATGCAAGAGGAACATATCTGTAAAAAACAAAGAGCAGAGTTTAGGAACAGAGCAGTCACTTTCCCAGACTGGGACTTTCACCCAACAAGCTCATTCTCTTATTGTTAATAGTGGGCAGCAATGGATGTTTGCAAACATTCCTCTGATGAGCTGCTTTGAAAAAAACATGTACAAAATATCTTCCTAACCACAGGAAAAAAACTCTTACTTTTTATGCACAAATATACTACTTCCAGCTCAGGTTGTTCTAGAACCACAAAGTTCTGGAGTCTGAGGGGAAGGAAACAAAACCCCAAACAAACATTTTGAGGGTGGAGGGAAAAAGAAAAAGAAAGAAATAACCATTATATTGTTTCTTAGGCCTTCCCTAAGCATGACTTACTAGACATAGTATAATAACCTAGATGGTACTCCTGGTCTGAATTAGGCCGTTGTATGTGTTCACATCCTGTATTTTATTAAAAAGAAAGTTCAGTCATGTTCCAGACTTAAGGAGGCCTTGAAAGGGCAATTCACTAATAGTAGCACTGGAAATCTGTTCTGAATCTTGAGGAATTATATATATATACATACATATATATATATATATATATATATATATATACACACACACATATATAAAAGACATAAATAAGTGAAGAAACTAAAGATTATTGAGGGGGATACTTACTGAGATGCATGTTATTTTAAAATTTTTATGATGTTAGCACCAACTATATGATTTTTCATTTACCTTGAAGTGTGTTAGTGGGAGGTTGTAGATGGTCTGAAAGTTACACTTTTGAATTGCCCTGATGTATGACCATAGCCCCTGGAAACGCTGGAGTTACTAAGTTCTATATTGAAGCTCAATGGTTTGATGACTAAATTTCTCAGCAAATTTCTGACCTAAGCTTATTCATAATCATCTTAAGTCTTCTGCCCTGTCTTGTAGCTTTAAGACAAAGATTTTTATATCCTTTCTCCAGGAACGTTGAGAGGAGCTGACAAGCTCTCTAATGTACTGGTTAGATTTGAAGTCACCTCCCTTGAACACAAGCAACTGGCCCTATAAGCAATATTTACTGAAGCCTCACTAGTATTTCCCGGTTCCTGCATTTGCTTCTGTCTTTCATCATACTTCATTACTATTCTACAGATCGTATTTGTTCTTGGCTGCTACTAAAGTTGGAGTGCCTGGATAAATTTTCCCTCTTTTTCCCACATATTGTACTACCAAAGTTCATAAGAAAATTTTTTTTTTCTTATGATATCCAGATTGATATATGCTCCTACTTTGAGCTTAAGTTATGCTTCTCAAGTGGGAAGCTTCAGTGGGCTCTGTTTTGTGTGTCAGTCTGGGTGATTATATACTGAACATCCTCACCTTGTTGATTCTGAGCTGAAGGGATTGTACCTGTTATGCTGTAAGGACAGGATAACAATTTAAGATTGATCACACTTGCACCTCTCGGTTGTCTTCTTTAAAGCTGAAGAACTATTTTCTGCTTAACACTCTGTGCAAGCCCTACTGGAACTTCATTTCTTGGTATTTATACTTTGCACAAATGTAAGTTTTATTCATCAGTCTCCTCCCAGAGTTTACATAAGGAGGCTGAAGTTTGTTACGTTGAAGGTAAAATGAGATGCTTCCTCTGAAGAAAGTGTTACCATTACACTTGCATAAGCTCTAACTCTCATGCTGCTGAGGTCTGAGTTGCTTTCAGTCAAATCAATAAACTGAGAAATTGCCAGAAAAATAGTTAGAATTCAATAGATATGTTAATCAGTCTTTCTATTCAATATGCAGGTATGAGAGCTCACACGAGGAGAGGATGGGAGATAATAGCAGGGGCAGTCTGCAGGTAGGCCTGTTTATGAAAATGCAGATACTGGCCACTACCAGGATCCTGTGGATTAATCTCTGATATCAAGGGAAGAAATTGTTTTCACTTACTGTGTGAAGCTCTGGTGACAATGTCTTAAAATCTTTATATCCTAGCTCAGATTGCCTGACTGAACTGCAATAGGAGAAGAAAACAGGCTGGGGTGGGGGAACCTTCTGCAGTTTATCTGCTGTAGAATGACTTTTTCCTTAAAAATGTTCTGTATAAGTGAACATGCATGAGATGCTTTCAGTTGTTTGCCCTTTTTGAACTCTCTTTGGGTTCATCTAACTGACCTCCTTATTTCCATCTTTGTGGTCACATCCCTTCTGTAGTCATCATCAGCCTCTGCAACTTGTATTTGTTATGTCAGCCATCACACTGCTGACAGGGCTTTCGTTATGGAATAAAGGCGTATCAGGCATATCAGTATGCAGATCATCCTCTTTCCCGTGACCTTGTCAAACATCCATGTTCAACCTTTCTTTTTCTGACATCTGTAAATAGTAATGACTCTATTGCCTCCAAAGACTTGACACCGCATAAAAATAAACTGTACCATATCTTTGCTTTGGTGGTGTGTGGGAAGGACACACTGTCAGTTACATCACTGTAAATAATGCTGGTCCTTGTTTACAGTTGATGGAATTTGTTCTGCTTGCAAGCAGAACCTGTCAGTGGTGACAGAAATGTCAAGGAAGTGACATTTGACAAGAGACGTGCCTGAAACATGCCAGGCATATGACTCAGGATGTCTAAAAGCCGAGTTAGATAAAAGATGTGTTCAAATCCATGTTCACTTATTAATGGATGGCTGGGACTGAGCGTGTTGTAGTTGCAGTTACATTTTTGGCTGCCACTTGACAGTGTACAGTCAGCATTTGCTGCAGAAGCAGACGGCAGTGCAGTACACAGCAGGGTTTTGCTGCTTCAGGCTCTGCAGGAGTGGGCATTCGAGAAGGCTTCTTCCAAGGCTGTGATTAGCAAAAGCCCTGAGATGAGATCCATGCTATGGAGACTATAGTGACTAAACAGGGAGTGTAGATTTCTTACTAGGACAGTTAATGTCAGAGGAGAAGAGCCAGAGATCACTCAGATCTGATTTTAGTTTATTGAGTTCTAATCAGTAAATTGAAGTATGTGAAATATTTAGTAAGTACAGATGAATTGGTGGTCAGTACTGCTTGCCATACTAAAAGTTAGTATGGAATGCAAGGAGTATAATATAAACTTAGTATACATATCTTAAATGTTACTTGCATGCAAAAAAAAATGTCATTTACCAATATTTTGATGTCTGATGTCAGATAAGGGATCTCTCTGCCTTGAGGGGTAACCTTGACAGGCGTCCCTGCTCAAGAGGAGATCACTGTCACAGTGCCAGCTGTCATGGATGCAGATATTTATAGCATAAAGTAGCTGATTTGTAGTCAGATTTTTCTGCGGTGTTAATGCAGTTTTGTCTGCTTTACTAGCCCAGTCTTCAGCTAAACTGTTATTTGGGGGGTTTTTTGTTTGGTACTTCGATCTCACTGATAGGCTCACACAATAGGATTAACTTTGATTAGTCCTACTTTCTGAGAATCTGCCTGGACCAAGGTTCAGTTAGTTCAGACGGGAGTGCATCTGTCACAGCTAATGAAGACAGTGGAACCAGTGAAGCCAGTTCACCTTTTTCATGCTACTTCTTGCAACTTCTTGCTACTTCTCACAGTTCAAGAACTATCTTCAGATATGGTAGCAAGTTCAGACAAAAGAAATGCAGTTTACTTCATACCACATGTGAGTAAACTGCAGAACCTCAGAAGACAGGAGGTTGTGAAGGCAAAAAAGTCAGGCTTTAAAAGCAATTAGTCACGTTAATGTAACTTCCTTCCATTAAGGCATAGATACATTGCTGGAAACCTGCAGGGTACACGGAGGAGAGATTCACTTGCTCTTTCCCTTTTTTCTTCAAGCACTTGCTCCTAGCCTTTCTTTTGCCAGATTAAACAAAACAGCTCTGCCCATTTGCATAGTCTCCTAATACGGAAACTCCCCAGTCCTGTGATCTAAACACAAATAGCTGATGATGACCTGGCAAAGTGATAAACACTGGAAAATTAAAAGGAGTTCCTGTGCATTTGAGCTAAGGGAGATTTTTAGTTCATGCCTTCTGCAGGCAAAAGCTTTGAACACTAGAGAGCCTGTCCTGCAGTGTTCACTGTGCATTTACTTTTCTAAAGTAAATCCTTAAATCTGCCCTGAGAGATTAAGTGATCTGGGCCTTGAATCAGAAAAAAGTTTAAGGATATTGCCTCTTTTGACTCCTCATTCTCACAGGGATCTGGTACGAATTAGGTTCCTAGATGCTGTTTGAGTGTCTGGACTGAAGATGATAATATATACCCTATTCATTTCAGCCTTAGCAATGCCCAAAAGCTTGTTTTGGCATCCACTGACCCCTGCAAGAAATGCTTTTGCTGAATTCTGAGGGGTCCAGGACAGGTTTTCTTTGTTTATAGAAATACTGGTGTACAATAGCTATGAGATAATATTACTTGGTTTATAATTCTGGAAGTTTAGTGTGTATCAGAGCTTTGTGCCTTTAATTGCTTCATGATTCTCACCCATATTTTTCTGTCGTGTATGGTAACTATTAACTAGGTTAAGGATAATGACTTTCTTTGATTTAGTAATGACACTCGTATTGCTAGAAAGCATTTCAAAGATAGGGGAAAATGAGGTGTACAATGAAAAAAAAAAAAATCCTGGTTTTAGCATCCTCCCATGTAAAAAGCATAGAACACCTAAACAATACCAAGATAGAAGCAAAGCTATTAAATGTGCAGCTACAGGGAGTGGTAAACACTAGTTAGATTTTCTTCAAATAAAGGTAGAATCATAAAATGTTCTTTCTGCATACTTTTCAAGGACTTCTTTTCCAAACTTTTAGACACTTGAATGCAGTTTAGGGAACATCTGTGTTTTTTCCTTGTTCTGTTGCATGATCTTATCTTAAATAGTTCATCCAGTTGTTGGAAAAGTTACTGGTTTTCCTCATACTAAGGATTACTAATGTAGGCTGAGAGATCAGAGAGGGATCAGATGAACTCATTAAATAAAAATCTTGTTCTCATCCTGATATCCTCCTAAATAGAAAATAGATGAGTGAAAGAGAGCATCAGTGTGGTTAAAATAATTTAAAAGCCCATTTCTTTTAACTAGAAGAGTTTCCTCAGACTCCTTGGAGATATTGGCTGTTCTCTCTGGCTCTGATTCAGAAAAAGAGTTCCTCCTCAAGCGTTTAAGGACACACTTATCTCGTCTTGAACCTGATGATTCTGGAATCTGGGGAGGCCTCTGCCCACACTTGCAATGGAGGGTACTGTGCAGGGCTACAGAAGTACTGTGTGCTGAATCTCTGCACGCTTTGTTGAACAGGGGAAAGAATCTTAGTCTAAGTAGACCTAGAAAATGCTTACTGCCTGCACTACTTATCTCTCACCACAGCATGCCTCTAAGTGTGTTACTAAATTGCATTCTAAAGCAAAGATGCAAAGCTGAAATGATCCAGCTGGAAGATTTATCTGAAGGATGATCTTTGTTAGGAATATTGTTTCCTTATTCAAGCAGTCTGCTGATTTTCGGTGCCAAATAAATAAATTCCAGAGAGTAGGTGTTATGATAGTGATTTCCATTCCAACACATTTGTACCTTGTAAAGATCCTCAGCCACATCCACGTTCCCACCAGGTTCGAGTGTCATCAGTGTAGTTTGAATGTGGTTGACTGGAGGGTGTTGCCCATCATCTGTCCCTCTCCAAGCAATGCTCTCAGTGACAGGTTTAAATCAACATTCACAGCAGTCCATTTAGTAGGGAACTCACAAACAGACTTTTCCTCCCATGTAACAGACCAGTCATACAAAGACTGTTGTGTAATCAACCAAATCATTGATTTCTTTGATGTGGCTGGTGAGCTAAAATATCAGCTGGAAGGATGTCTGTGTTTCTGTTACACTCCTAACTGATACTTGCTGAGATACTTGTGGATCTAAACAAACAATTTTGGATAGAACAGGCTATAACATTTTGTTTTGGATAACTGTCAGTTTTTTATGAAAGGAAAAGATGCAATTCATAAAACTATTTCTCTGGGGTTTGTACTTCTAACAAGCTTTAGCCTGTCTCTACAGACATCTAGGTATTCTGTTTTAAATTTGATGATTTCTTTGAAATGAGACACTTGCTATAATACAACTCTCCAGAAAAAAATATTTCCAAAATGAAAGGGTATTTTTGTGGAGCAGTAAGTCTTTAAAGTTTTCTTTATTTCTGTGCTTCTCCTATTTTACCGATATTCCTCAAGACTCCTACTGAATACTGTAAACCCTGTCTCATCTGCCTCAAGTGAGTAAATAGTACATTTATTCGTCTCTTCTAGAAGGTTTGTTTGGCATAATGGAGCATTTCACACATCATGCTTTCCACTTTTCTGTACCCACCTGAACTTGCTGACTCCATGTGAGCCACTGGCAGGATTTTAGTAGGAAATCTTTGATTATTTGGTTGCTTGAAATTGGTAGCATATTGTTAGAATCAACACAAGATCATGATTTTATTAATCCTGTGTTAGGATTAGGAGTGTTCTGAATGCTTGCATAAAACATAGACAAATTTGTTTACCAAACTTGTATTTGTCAGCAATTCTTACAGTGACTGTCATATTAGATCTGCTGTCCTCTTTACTGAGTAACAGTGTCCTATACAAACCTCAGTTGCTATTGCCAGTTTCAAGGCAAACCAATGTTACACTTAGGTAAATGAGGTAGCATGCAATTTTGTGTATTGAGGGAGAACAAGGAGGAAATGTTTGCAAGTCAAAGCAGACATCAACTCACCAGATACATCACCAGGTAAAGCAGTAAAAGTTCTTATAAAGCTAAAGCAGTAAAAAGTAGCAAAGGCTTAGTAAAAAATGGGAATTATAGTGATTTTTTTAATTATTTTTTTTTTTTAGTAAGTCAGCTACTCCATTCATGTATTCCCCTGTGGGAAGTAAGATTGACACTGGAACACATGTTGGAATAGCTGTAGGATTCACTTATCACTTCTTTACCTCCACTGTTACAGGGTATTTATTAGTAGGGAAACCTGTCAGTCAAAGGGTTACCAAGGCTAAATAATGAAACTATTTTATAATAATTTATAATAATGAAACCCGTAAGAGGCTGGAAAAATTAAAAAAGGGGAAAGTTGCAGAGAGAGTTCACTTTGTCATCATATGCAATATGTTGTCCCTAAAATTTCTAAATGTAATATTTTCAGGTGATTTAACATCTCCATTATGCAGTAGCCATTGTAGATTTCTATACAAGATACTCCTGAAATAAATCAAGCACTGTGTCATCAAAAAAGGACTTGGACGGCACAGCTTCCCCTTTTCCCATATGCACTATAGCAGTGCTCAGTCATGAACTGCTTGCTCAAAACTGTACGTTAAAGTGTGCTCAAGAACCATGATGAATATCCAGAAAGAAACAGAGAGAATATGGTGCTCTATGATAATCTGTTGTGTTCAGAAATTAGAATTATTTCAAGCAAGACAGGAAAGGGTCTAACCAGGAGGCTAATTCTGTGTTTGGAGGAAGAGAGAGGAGGAATACTCATTTACATCATGACTGAGGATATACTTTTATTTAAAACAATAATTACATGGAATGCTGAAGAACATCTACTTTTCTCTTAAAAAAAAAAAAAAAAGAAAAAAAGAAAAAAGATATTTCTGTGAGGCATCCAGTTGTATAGAAGGAATTCATAAAAGCTGTCCAATAACCTCTCTGGGATAATATTGCTGATTTTTAGTAAATTTTAGAACAGCATGACATTTCTAAAGAAGAGAAATGATGAAAATTAGTGTTGCACCAAACTCTAGGAAAGGTTAACAGGGTAGCCAGGATAATTAGAGCTTACACTATAACAACTAGATTAATGAATTCTCACACAATGAAGAAGAATAATGTAATTCCACTAATCAACACAAGTTTCTGGAGAATAGATGTTGCAAAGCAAATGTATTTTCTTCTGCTTTAATGAAAGCTTTGTTCAATAACAAAGATGTAACACTGAGCTTCTGAAAAGTATCTGATGTAGTAGCCTGCAACATTTATTTGTATTTGCAGTTTTCTAGGTTTGTAGTATAGGTAGATTAAGAATTGGATTATAATTGACCTTAACACTGGGCTATAACTCAGGAATCACAATTGCATTTTGTATTTTAACACTGAGGTATATTAATATCCTACCAAGAAGAAAAAAAATAATATTACTACTGATAAAAGTGGCTGATCACATGAAGATTGCGGCATGGGAAGAAGACGGTGAATGATGGAGGGTGCTGTGGAGTGATTTATAACTGAATGCAAAGAAATACCATGTGTTTTAATACAATCAACTTTAAAATAATTCCTTTGAGGAAAAAATAACCATATTTCTGAAGAGAAATGTCATATCTTTAAAAATAAGTATTCTCTCTTGTGGAATGGAAGCATGAAAAAAATAATTGAGTATCATGGTGGGCAAGGTCCTTATCATGAGTTCCCAGCATAACTCTGTATCCCAAATGATTCATGCTGTCTCTGAGTGTGCCAGCAGAATTGGGGAAACTTATATCACCTCTGTCCTTAGAACTTGCCTTAAGTGTGACTGGAATTTTGTGGCAGGTTTTGGTGTCAATAGCCTCTCAAACTGCAGGCAGCTTAGATCTGTTTTCTAGAAAAACTACTGAAGCTACAAAATAAAATGCCTTTTGATGAAAGGAGGAGGAAAAAAAATAAAATGGGAGGGAATGGGCAGGGGCTCAGTTTCCTCAGTCCAGAATGGAGTT
Organism: Athene cunicularia; assembly: GCF_003259725.1. Classification (NCBI taxonomy): domain Eukaryota; kingdom Metazoa; phylum Chordata; class Aves; order Strigiformes; family Strigidae; genus Athene; species Athene cunicularia. The sequence goes on from NW_020799142.1 coordinate 22,370,376, forward strand.
AGGGTCTAGCCTTTAGACAGTACCTGCCAAGCAAGAAAGACCACAAATCATTTTATCTGCACCTCACAATTATTTCCAGATGTCTTTTAGTATCTGAGCTTTTGGAGCTTTCAGTGCTACAATATCCAGTAAATTAGATTTCTCTCAAGTTGTAGATATCTAGCAGTCAGTGTATTTCTCTCCTAACAAGACAAGCTTATTGATCACTTCTCAGGAAAGACCTTAGGGAAAAATATGAAATTTATCTTAATTTCTGTGACACCCCTAAAACAAATAATTAAAGATTACATAAAAATGTAGCAGAATAACTTACATCAGATTCACTTTCTTGATTAAAAATAATTTCTGAGTAATGAACAAGTTCTAGCTTGGGTTTACTTTAGCCAATGGATGTCACTGTTGTTCCATTGCATGTCAGATATGGTACATACCTGCAAGAACTGAAAAACGCATCTATACTGAAATAAAACAAAGCTGAGCAGAAGCTTCAGGCAGGACATTCCATAGCTAGAGACAAGGAGGTAGTTTAAGATAAAGAGTCTACCTCATCAGTCAGGAAACTTTTTCTGTTTCCTCAGGAAAGCTTTTTTACTACTATCCAAGTATTGATGGTATACAGTTGTTACAGTCTAATGTAAAACTGTAGGGCAGGTTTAGAAGAACGGAATTGGCAGGGGAGGAAAGAAGGCCTTGCATTACATTCCAGGAAAGTTTGTATTTACTCTGAAGCCCAGGAAGAAGTAGGAGAGGAATGTTGACTGGTTCACAGGAAAGAAATGAATGACAACTTAGTTGCCACTGAATTTACTCCTACCAAGCTAGCATAATAGGATGCTGAGATTAATGGTGTTAGTAATTAATGGTAGAACAGAAAGGATCAGATGACACTGTGTGACTGACTCCTTAGAAAGCCGTGCTAAGGACAAAACCCAGAAGAAAATTTACTTTTTTGTTCTGCTTTTATGAATTTGGAAGAAAATGTTGGAGCAGATTATGTTGGATCTGATCCTACTAGGGAGAAGTGTCTGAAAATGGAAGAAAATTTTAAGATGAATAAGAGAAAAAGATGGAATTATGGGATCTGAGGAGAGTAGAAAGAAGGGCAACAAAGCAAAGGCAAGTCATTCTGACTCTTCCCATCAGCTGTATGCTCACTAGTAAATCAAAATGGGCTAGGGTTCCGTCTTGGTTATGAGTATGAGTACATGCAGACCCTGTCCACCCATGTTGCACCAGAAAACCTCAGTGGCCTTGTCTGTAATGCCTGTCAGCACAAGAGGACTGCTCCCATTCTCTGAAGTGCTGGGGCAATACTGGCTGGCATAGGGCAAAACTATGTCAAGAGCTGTGTTAACAATTACACTGTAGTTGCATGTCAGGACTTGAGGCTTAAAACCTCACCAGGTTTAATTTATTAGGAAAAACTCATACATTAAGGCCAATGAGGGTAAGGCTTGCTGGTCTCTGAAATCAACAGCCTGTTGAAGAATCACATGAGCCCTGACCCAGTATACACTCTGATCAAGTCCAAAGCAAGACTTGAACTTACACTTTGGGAGCCCTGCTGTGAATGTATTTGACTACTCTGACCTCCAAATGCAGAGGGAGATCCCAGAAAATGTAGGGACATTGTTAGTCAGACTTTCTGTAAAATTTTCTGGAGGAAAGCTACGGCGTTGCTGATAAATTCTGAAGAGGCCTAGGTTAATGACTGCAAACCATGGTGTTTTAGTCTTCTGTAAAAGTTTCCAAAGAGGCTGATGTTGAATGCTAGATCCTGGCAAGACTTGGCATGGTCTGACACAGGGTGCCATCCCAGATCACACCTCACTCAGCCAGGCTGGCTGGCAGGAGGGCATCCTTGAGCCATCTCTCTCCTTCCCCTTACTGGTGACAAGCTTTCTGTAAGATCCTGTAAGTTAGTTCTCCTACGGCACTGCAATGGCCATGTCCACGGGAACTTGCTGTGTGAAGTGCCAGGTGGAAAACAGGACGTAGTGATGCATTGTTTGTTGGCAGTACCTCCGAGCCTTGTTTGCCCTGTGGTACTGCCAGGTATGGGCTGGCAGGTGATGGTAGTCTCCTGACTGTGTATCTCTAGCACAGAGGAAAGTAGACGGGCTATGACACAGTTCTGCGGAGTCTAAGCGATATAGGCCTGACTTAAGCATGCCCTGTAGAAAACTTACACAAAGCTTAATCTGAATCTCATACTCAGCAAAAGGAATGAGATTGTCTTGCTGGATCTGACCCTTCTTTCCTGGCTCTTGTTTTCTGCTCCCCCTCCTGGGCTGCATAAGCAGAGAAGTTAACATCATCCTTGTCTGGTGAATGTTACAAAGCTGATCATCGTGGAGTTAGTGGTGGTATTTCCTGTCTCCAGGTACCAGGCTCTCTGGTCTGAGTTTAGCAAAGTTTCTTGAAGATTAGGGTTTGCCGCTGTGGGACATAGGCTGCCCTGATGGAAAGATGCCTGTGTTCACACACACATATATGCTCCAGGAAAACAGAAGTTTTAGAAAGGAAATGCTGCTTGATTTTTGGAAAAAATTGCTGTGCTGGATGGAAGTGCACTGCTGTGTCTGAAGGCTGGGGAGAGGGGAGACTTGCAGAGTTTTTCTTGTTCACTGGTGATGAAGATGTGGTTTTTATTTCCTATCTGAGCACCTGAATTAGCACAGCACCCTTTTGTGTTGTCCTGTGGAAAGAAGCCAGCACTAACCCTGAGTGAGAAAGCCACCAAATTACCACTGTGTCTTACAGAGGTCCCATTTTCCCCAGAGACACGTTGCCAAGTGCTGTCTCGGCCAGACCTGCTGCGCTGAGGTAAAGTCTAATGGCTGAGCTGTGGCTTGAGGTGGTTACGTGCAATGCTGAGAAGTCATAAACAGCTCTTATGTAAATGGTTTATGAGGGAGTGGGGAACCTTTAGACATGTTAGATTTCTGTAAATCTGATCTGAGATAATAACTTCATACCACACTGTTCTCACAGATTATTTCTTTCATAGAACAACAACAACAGACCTTCCCTTCCCCAAGCTGGGTGCAGGGGTGGTAGCTTCTGCTGGCCTCCAGGAACAAGGGAGATATTCACAGGCAGCTGAAAGGTTGCATTCAGCAGACTGAACAGGGAGATCTAGACAAAGGCCTGGTGTCACAAAGTGAATCACTGCAATCCCTGGCATAGATCCTGCATTTAATGTAGGTGTGCTGGTCGCTAAAACTGTTTCTTCATGTTTGAGAGTCTTAAATCAATTACTAGCAGTCTCTAACTGATAGCAAAAGCAGAAAGATGTCTTAATTAAAAAAAAAAAAATCCAAACAATGTAATTACTTTCTTGTTTAACTTGTGCTGTATGCAGTTTTCTGAGGGGAGCAAAAGGTATCTGCTTTTGACCAACAACTTGGGCAAGTTACAAGATCAGAGTTGAAGGCTGGTATGATGTACAGATAGTTGAGACTGTCAGTCTTCCCAGAAATTATTTTAGCAATCTTGTCTTAGTTTTTGCTTTACGAACTTCACTTCTAACATGGCTTATTTGCATGAATTGCATTCCTTTGCTTATAATACAAAACTGAGTTTTCATGGAGACATAACTGTGGGAACAAAAATAGCTTTTTAAAATCTAATTTTAGAAAACTTGAATTGTTTGTGTGTGAAAAGTCCTTTGGCAAACAGTTCAGGGAGGTAAGCAACTCAATGACTTCCCATGCAGGAGCCATAACTGGGGAAGTCTTAAGACAGGCTATTATTTTTCTTGTAAATTTGAAATTAACATGTTACTGCTTTTCTTTTCTGTAGTCACAAAAAATTTTACTTTGTTATAAAAGTCAGAATAATTTCAAAATTCTAATTTGTTTCCAGGTATAGTGGTAGTAATGAGTCAAAAAAACCCCAAACCCCTCAAATGCAGTAATTAGTCTAGGTTTCCTCCCTCCCTCTGTTCCTCTTGTTCAAAAACACATGTACACCTGGTAACTGGTCCAGGAAGAAGAATGTTATAGGACTTTGAGTAGCAAAAGCTTCCTGTTAAACATCAAAATGCTGTCCCAACTGAAGAACTGCAAACATCTCTGCTGAACACCAGCGCACAGACATGACTGAAGAAAACCTCAAACTGTAAAGCTAGAAATCCTGGTAGCAGGTAAAGTTAAGCATGGAGTCTCAGATGAGTGTTGCTACCAACCTGAAAATTGTATACAACTAGTTTAGTCTCTCAATTGTTTCACTGATCATCATTTTAAATATGCTTATAACCTCCTTGCTTTGTACCTACGAGTATTTTACTTCTTTCCCTGTATCTTCTTTATGAGATCTTATCTTTCAGTTTGGACACAGTTTGCTTTGTTTTCTGTCAGATCATTTCTGTTGTCCCTTCTTTTTCCTCTCTCCAGTTTCCTGCAGAATGGCAGATGACAATTAGCTCTGTTCTTTAAACAGAAAGATCAGGAATCTGAATTGATTGATGCTTCTCTCCAGATCAGCTAAGTTAGTACATTAGTGGGTATTGGCACTTGTCCTGGCACACTAATGCAGATGATCCCTGCACTGCCTGCATACACAGAATCCCTAAAAAATTCCTCCAAAACCCCCAAGTCCATTAGCTGGGTTTGACTACAGCAGCCAAATACATCTACAGGCTCATGCCTCAGATTAATTTAGTCAATAGTGTCTGGCACTCTAGAAAACGTTGGTTACCAAGGGTAAAAAAGGGATTCTACTGAATAAAAAAATCCTGAAGCAGGGCAATTTCTGAGACATGCTTTAGTGATGTGACTGTCTGTTCCATTGCAAAAGCTTGGACACCCACTACTGAGCTATTGAAAACTCAGGCAGAAAGGTCTTATTCCAAATGTCTGGAACAATTTCTTCCTAAAAATACTGTTTCTAGATGAACACATTCAGCATTGTCAGACATAGTCCAGAAATGGAAATGCATCTGCCTTCAAGTCAAACCATAAATCATGATGTATTAAGGCCCAGACCCAAGAGCCTACAAAATCATCTTGGCAACTTATTCTGAGTTCCCAGATACAGACAGCTATGCATTTATCCAGGGTTTAGCTGCCTACCTCTCCATAGCAATAGTCATTACAATGCACAGTGGGTCACATTGGCATTTACAGCTATGAACTCATGGCATAAAACCCCTCGCACATTTATATCAGAGCTGAACCATCCACCCCCTATTTGAAAGTTATTATAGCCAATATATTTGTTATGTTAATTACTGTAAAAACTTTGTGTGTAATAAATGTGAAAAGCTAGTGCAATTTACTGATTGTTTCTTATTCCTTTGGAGCATGGTGATGTTTTATTTTGTCCCTCCCATTGCTCCATCTCTCACCATATTCTGTTAGCATAGATAGTTCTTTTTCCATGTCTTTCATCATGTCACAGTGGCTGCCAAATTCACTGTTAATTGCTTCTTAGTGGGAGATTTTCTGTTGACCAGGCCAAACGCAGAGATGATCCTCTCTCATGACACCACTATTGTCCTTGACAGTTTTATTGTTCAGAATGAGCAGAGCTGCTATTGGCAGCTTCTTGTCCTAAGTAGAGCGCTGGAGGACTTAGTTCAGCTTTCACATTTCCTGCAACCGAAGGAGCCCACAGGATGAACTTTATTCTGTTCACCTTCACCACATGGAAAGGGCTTAACTGTTTAGGATCCATTTGTTGAGTAGGGAGCTACCTAAATGAAATGCTGAACCAACTTGATTCTTAGCTTCAGAGAAACTTACGCCTTTACTTGGGTGTGTGGGAAACATGTTAACCCCTTTGCAGCCAGCAACCCCCTTGTCTGATAGCCAGGGAGCTGGAATATCTCCCTAGAGGTGGCAGCTGCGCTTTTGTCTGAGATTACTACTGAAGAGTTCTGAGCACCAGCCTCTTGAATATTCTGGTAATTTCTTAGATCTTCCTGCTGAAGCTCTCCATCTTTTTTGCATAGAATAATTATCATTAGCCCAGATGACTGAGGCCATTAGGCTGTAGTCTAATGTTTAGGGTGTTTCAGTGAGTGGACAGTATTTAGAGGGCCTAGTATTTAGACAATCTCCTGAGAATTATGGGACTGGGCTGGAGTTATTTATATTTAAATCTCTTGAAATGTCAGTGAGTTTTATAAACATGAAACTGTTTGGGAGGGTGGGGAAAATATGGAGCCAATCTTTATGCAATGTGAATCCAGCAGAGCACAATATGAGATATAGGGAGTTTCAGAAATGCCTGGGAAATCTTCCTAGTGGATTCTGGAAGATTTTTGTACCTACTAAATTAGCATTAATATACATAAGTAATAGTCTTTTTCGCATGAATTGCGTATCTATTGTTATTACTAGTACTAATAGCCCTAGTTATTCAGCATACACTTTAGACACCAGCTCTATAACTATAGTTTTAGAACCCTTTACATTAATACGCACAGCACGTGACTGGAAAGTGATATCCAAATATAAGTGTTGCAGTCTATTGCAGGTTTTGCAGGGTAAGTAAAAAATGGAGGTGCAAATAGTTTAGAAAGAGTCACCTCCTTTGTCTACAGGTAGTTGAGAGGACTGGGTTAGATTAAGAACACTTCTGCAAGCATCTCCTGACTTCATCTGATGTTGCAAGTGCTCAGCAGGTGTGGGAGCCCTCCTTTGCCGCTATCAAATATTTATCACTGGAGTTGGACCTAATGTCAAGGGGCATGTGCTGCCAAGATAAATATCTGTTCCCCTCACTAGTCTAGATTAGATTCCATAGGAGGAACTAGGGCACAGCTGAACTTTCAGGACATTTTCTGAGTAATCTCACAAAGTTAAACATGTGATAAAAGCTTTCATCTATTCTATGCTGCCCTTCCCTTCCTGTATTCTAATCCATACTTCAATTCTTTCCTTTAGTCCCTCTGTTTGCATACTTTAAACATTTCTTGGTAATTTTCCACTGAGATGAACTGAAGCATAGCAGATTATATGAAAGACTTTTTGACTTCACTCTAATCCCACTTGTGTTGATCACATTGTAGTCAAAATTAGTGTTGAGACTCTGGTCAGAATTTAAAAAGTAAATTAAATTAGGAGATTCAGTAATATTTTGCAACTGGTTTTCTACTTAATTGATCAACTTTTCTTACATATTTGATAATCAGAATATTTTAAAGAACTAACATTTACTTTGCTTTTTTTTTTTTTTCCCTCAAATAATAACTATCTTTTCAAAGTACATATTTAATATTTCTTCAAATTCAGATCCTCTAAAATCTCATCACCTGGAACAATCTCTGGGAGCTCTCCCTTTTTTCACTATGAACTAAAGTAATGTTAGTGGGTTTAGGGTTTTATTTATTCACCACCTCTTCCCCAGTTCAGGGTTGGTTATGACATCTTTAAATTGATGGCAAGTGTAATCACTTTAAACATGAGAGACTTATGTCCTAAACTTTCAAGCCCAGAGCATGGAGAGGTGGAAGATTTGTAACCTCTTACGTCCCAGCAAGTTCTTGTGGAGACTGCCCACTTCTCAATTATATTTTCATGTGAATGAGAAAATGGAAGCAACTATAGAGAGTCTATGGTTCAGAGATTCCCTAGTTTGAGTCCTTCATTTATTTTCATTAATGATCTCATTTAAGGCATATTATTTAATGCTTTAAGGCTCTGGCCTGGGACAGGCAAGAGATGAGGTGCTTTCCTTTCAAGGTGTGCAAGTTCAAAACTACGGATACATGAGAGAGATGAACCTGAGTCTCCAAAACATGTGTGTGAGTCACCTAACCACGAGGGTATTGCATACACAAGCAGGGGAATTCCTCCTTAACCAGCTGTTTAATGTTGTGTTGCATCAAAGAATTCTGCCAGATCAACTCTCTCAGAACAAGATAAGCAGATAAATTCTTATTTTCTCTAATGGTGTCAAAATTTGGGTCTAAGCTAGATACCTTTCCACTCAGAACTTGTTCGTACTTCATAGTGTGTGCATCAGACAACAGCAAAAAGTGGGGGAATGTGGTTCACAACTGTGCCTTTTCAGCTGTGAAGGTTAATTCCGAATTTGAGTGTGTTAGCAAAAGTGTAGCCAGCACGTTTGGGGGTGATTATTCCCCTTTAGTCAGCAGTCCTGAGGCCACATTTGGAGTACTGTGCCCAGTTTTGGGCCACCAGTACACGAAAGTAGTTGACAATCTGGAGAAAGTCTAGCAAAGAGTCAGCAGGATTTGGAGCATGATGTACAAGGAGAAGCTCAGGGAACAAGGTTTTCTTACTCTGGAAGAGAGAGGGCTTGGCCAGGGGAACTAGAGCAAACTTCCCCGTTCAACTACCTGATGGAGTTTATAGAGAAGATGGAGCCAAAATCTGCTCAGAGGTGCACAGCTATAGGACAAGAAGTAACAGTCATAAATCGAAGCAAGGTCATCCCATACGGAATAAGAAAAATTCTTCCCTTGAGGGTGGCTTAGCCCTGGATAGGTTCCAACATAGGCTGTGAGATGTTCATCTTTGGAGATTTTTAAAATGCAACAGGACTTAGAGCTACCTTGTCTACCTGTAAAGCTTGGCCTAGTTTGAGGAGGGGGTTGAGTGAGATGACTTTTTACCCGAATTACTCCAGGATTTTTATCAAGGAGATTTGTGTCTACAAAAATAGGTGAGTTTTGAGCCTGCCATTCCTAAATGAATGCTGGTCATAGGCATTCAAACAAATACTTGGGCACCAAAGTTCATCCCTATATCTAGCCTTCTAAATATCTATTCTTTATGCCTTCCAGTATCATCAGATCTGCTTTTGATTTAGAGGCTGTGAGGTCCTGGCAACAGCACCCAGCTATGCAGAGATCCATCAGACTGGATTTACTGCTTACAACACAGGAGAATCTGCACATCTCCACGCTTACTGCATATGGAGTCTGCAGAGTCTGTCTTGTTGCACAAGAGTGGGAGGTGCTGTACCCAGTGTAGATTCATGCTATACGCTATTTGGCTGTCCAAGAGTGCTGCTGAGGAACACCACTCATACCACAGTGATCCCTAAAGTTGGACTTCTCTGCTGATCCCCTGAAGTGAGCCAGATGCAGACTAAAAGCCTTGTAGTTACATAAATCCAGAGTAGTGCCTGAACAGTGATTAGTTGTTTGTGTGCAGCAGGCACAGTATTCCTGGCATTTACCTTCTGTGCCATCTGTGGGTTGTTCTTTGAACTCCACATGTGGAATATAGCTTATAAATTATGCCCTCTCCTTGTTAAATCTCTAATGGAATAGATCCAGTGGCTGGGAAAGGCCACTATGTCTAGTAACCTGGGCTCTTGCATAACAGAAGCATATACTTTCATACAGTCATTCAGCCCCCAAACTGTGATATTTAAGTGTAGACCTCGGGGTGGTGAAGGGGGAAGTCATATACCAAGATGCTGATGGCTCAGACCCTAAATTATACATTAATTTACCTATGATTTCCATTAAACTAACTACTAAGAACTAATTCTTGATTTATGATACTACATTGGTTCTAATTAAGTTCATATTAATAGTCTTATTCATCATGAGTTTTAAGAATTTAGTTGAGGTATGGTTGCCTGAGAAGCCTATACCACAGTAACCCATAAAATTCTTTAGTCCAGGTTTTCACAGTTTAGTATTCCCAAAAAGCTATTTTGTGGTTTTCTTTTTAAAATAAAACACATGGTTTTCTTCATTGTAATTTCACTGTTAACTATGCTGAGTTAATGACCTGATACATCAAACCTTATGCTTGCATGGTGCTTTTTTTTGTTTATTTATTCCTTTTAAAATAGTTCCTAAAGGAAGTTAGGCATTGTTTGCTGGCCTAGTGCCATATGGCTTCAGGCAAAGTTTTTAAGGTATAGTTATTGAATAATCCTCTACAATTACAAATGCAAACACTGGCAACATTTTCTGTTAACTCACATCTCCTGATTGTTGAATCTGGATTTTTTCTTAATTGAGCTCAGTTTAATGATCAGTGCATCAGGACTGAAATACCTTCATCTGTTGGAAGTAAGTGGCAGCTGAGAACTTAACATGTGTACCCATATGTATATAAAGTAGTGCAGAAAACACATTATATAGAGTAGTGCAAGGACAGGAAAGATGCTTAAAACTGACCAGCTCTCTGACCTGTTTCAAATTTAAAGGTTCATGTCTGTTTCCATTACTGCTTAATTTGGCATCTTGGCTGGAGTTCCTCAGTGTTATTGGTGATCGTTAGTTCTCTGGCCTTCATATGGGACTGCATTTTGCTGGTATTGACAGCATTGACTTTTACCGAGATTTATCAAACATCCTAGTTACAGTAACTTCATCTTAGCTTACTTGCAACTTGGCCAAATATTAACCTTTTAGGCTAAAATTTACCATTAGATGACATTGGGCTCACTTTTTTCCAGAAAGTTTCAGCCAAAACAGTTTTGCCATTTCCAAGAAAACGCTGGAAAAAATACATTGTGTTGCAATGTTAAAACAACCCTGGCAACCTTTTCTTTCACTGTGTACTGTCCATGTTTGGAGCAAGGAGTTGAAATTTGGTCAGAGTGCTGTGGCCTTTCTGTCAGGGAAGCACTCCCTGTCGCCATGAAAAATTTTGACATAATGTTTTGGAAACTCTGAATCTACATGTGCAGAAGCTTGGCTTCTCAGAGCTGGGCAGCTAAAATCAACTTAAAGGATAGTCTATCATAGTTTTGACTACATACATGCTCTGGGCATGCAATGTTTCACAAAACTGCTCTGTATATCTAGAAAATATGTACACATGCAGCAAAATTTCACCACTATAATTTCATGTATGTGGTGATTGATACAAAGTGAGCAAAGGGGAAGGTAATTATTTCAGAGTGGAGGGGGACACAAAGACTGGAGAGAAATTGTTGAAATAAGATGGACAAAACCAAGATGAAAACAGAGATAATGAGGGGTGATTTGCAGAAGAGTCAAGTGCAAACAAAAACTGTGTGATGAAGAATGCTTCAAAGACTCTCCAACAAAATATTTTCCTCATGAACTGGAAGCCTGAGTGCAAAAGGCATTAATTTAAAACATGTTGCAATCGTATTTTTGCCACCTTCTGGCAAGTTTTCATCTTAACGTTAGTTTCTGATTCTGTGTACATTTCTGAGAGGACTCTGATTCATTCAGGACCACTTATTTTCACTGAAAGTTACAGAGATCTGTTTTATTTGCTGCCCACTACTCAAGGTGTGTTCAGTATATGGTGTAATCACAGAATGGTTGAGGTTGGAAGGGAACTCTGAAAGTCATCTCAGCCAAGTGCCCCTACTCAAGCAGGTCACCTAGAGAAGATCGCTCTCTTGCATCTGTCATGGTTTTGTGTAGCCAAGTTTCAAAAATCTCCAAACTGGTGTTTTTCGCAGACTGACTTCAAGCAGCTTATCCTGGATGGCTTCCTAGGGTCCCTTCCAGACAATATTTAGATGATTCTGTGTGTATATCTGTGAGCTGCTTCTTTACACCTTCTAGATTTTTGACCAGATCAGATATTTTGATGTTTAACTTCTGTTAAACTCAGTGGGTGATATGGAGCCTTGAATGTGGAAGGGGAGGTAGAAGAATAGCTTTGAAGGATATTCTTCATCTTAATTCAGTTAAACTAAATTCCATATACTGATTGCTCAGGTTACAACTAGAGAGGAAGGGGAGAACCTGATGTTGTCCCTCAGCAGGAAACGGTCATAAAAAGTATTGTGGAGTCAGTTATAGGAAGAATGCCGGGCACTAAGGTGGAAAATGTATGAAGTGGCCACATGAAGTTAGTCATGGCTTGGTGCCCTTTTACTCTTTCTGGTTAAATGAAGTGGAAGGTAATAACAAGAGATTACTGAGGTCACAGCTCAGTTTGCTTTAATTTTCCTTTGATGAGATTTGGAGATGGATAGCGCTCTATTTTTCTTCTTAACATGGAAGAAACTGTTTACTTTTCCCCTGTTTACCTTCCCCTGGGAAAGAAGAGGATTACATAATAGCAGTGAAAGGAAGAGTGCTTTAAGGAAACTGACTTTCTTGTATCTCTGTCCCAAAATCCACATATCACTAGGGAGTTTGTCTGTTCAGGCTTGAATTTCTCTGATAAGCATTATAGAAAGCAGGGAAAGGTTGATAACTTAGCCTGAAAGTACTCTATTGGAAAGGACTGGGTTTGCAGAAAACAGGACAGCCAAAGCCAGATAACTTCTGGTAAATCACTTATGGGGTGGGAAAAGGAGGGTCCAAAACCACCAAGAGATACAGATACAAAAATTTAAGCACTGCACAGAGTAGTCTCAGTCTTTAAATGATGAAAAATGTTGTCTTCATTAGGAAGTTTCCTATCTTTTAAAATGAAGAAAATGGAGACTCTCGGAGTTTAATTCCTCTGTGTAAGCTCACATATCAATATTTCACAAACACATCCATGTCTTAGTAGATTTGCAAGTCATTTTTTAGAGATTCAATTTTAGAAGACTTATCTTTTCAGTTTTAAATGTCCTCTGTCAATTGTAGAATCAAATGACATGTCCTGGCTTGAAGTTTCATGGAGGTCTTTTGTGATGGCCAGCTAACTTTTGCAGAGCAAGATGCTTACCATAAATATTAACTTTGTAGATTTTTTCAAAAATATTTGCTCATGGGACTAAAGTTTCTTCATAGTCAAGTTGCAACAAGATGCTAGGCCAAGGCAGCACATCTGAAAGTTAAATCAAGTATTTTAAAATATTTTCATTTGCTAAGCTATAATTCATTTTTACAGGCAATGAATCCTTTCCTATTTTTAATATTGAGAAAATAGGTTTGTTATTAAGCATTGGTAATAAGCCTCCAACTAAAGCATTATAAATTTTGTTGGGAATCACACACTGTTTGATGTGTATCCCAAGGTCAGACTTATATTCATTCTGAGGCAAAATACAAGTTGAGATGAAATAAAGAAACTTCAGTAAGTGAATGGCTATTTTTCGTTTCTTGGCGGAAGATACAACTACTAATTGCTAAAAAACTGGGGTCAAACCAAGAACTTCTATCCCAAGAGAACAGATTATTTGCAGTTGGTTCCCAGGATAGTTTTGCCAGGTTTCCCACTCGCTGAAATTGGCACAGAACTTTAACAACAACGTTGAAATTGCTAAATTAGAAGTAGATCGTTTCTTGCATTCAGAATTCAGAGGGATTGTATGTGATAGCTTATCTGCATGCTTGTTTGAGAATCCAAGGAGAAAAGTTAGTATTAGGCAAATAATAATTCATATAAAAATATTTTCTGCTAGTTTTTGCCTTACAGTGATCATGTTTTAGAATTTTTTTGCGATTAACTTTTGGAAACTGTCTGTTTATTAGCTTAAAGTGAAAACAAGAAGATTTTATGGTGTTTGAATTTGCTTTATTTCTTAACAATATTGTCTGAGAGAGCTCTACAATTACTTAGAGTCTGATTTTGATTGCTATCGGTCCCATTCTACTTGAATTATGAAATTACTGTTGTGATATTGACATGAACTTATTTCTACTGTTCTTGTGCTTTAATGCTTTCAAGGAACCAAAATAAAGTTATGGTTAAAGGGAAAAATAAGAAAGCTGGCCTGTTACATGTAGTCTGAAGTGACAGTTTTCCTCAAAATTAAGGTTTAGTAAGACTGTGAGTCTGATAAGTAACAGACTAAATTATGATAACTAAAGAAAATATTTTGTTAGGCCTCAAGGATAGTCTTTAGTTTCATTAAAAATGTTTTATTTCAATTCAAAGCCATATTAAGAGTCCTGTCTTCTAGAAGTAAATATAGACTTATGGGAGAGAGAGTGAATTACGTCAGAAAAAAGGGCATCGTTTCTCTGTTATCAACTCGTTGCTAATAGCCTTCAGAATTCTTATAGTTCCCCATGTCAAAGAGAAAAATATCTGTGTAGGAGTGAATTTAGCTTCTGCTACCCAGGTATTATAAACTGCACTATTTACAAAGGCCATTTTGCAAAATCTGTATGAAAGGGACATGATAAAAGAATTATTCAATGGATAGTGTCACACAATCATGTGATTGTAGGGGAAAACGGCTAATCACAGGAAACAGGACTAGAGGGGACCTCAGGACATCACTTAATTATTCCTCTACCACAATGCAGGATCAACTGTACTGAAATTATTACTGAGAAATGTCCTTAAAGACTTCCAAAGACAGACACAATAAGCTCCCACACAATCTGTTCCAAAGCTTCATTCTCTTTGTCATTAGAAAGTTTCCCAGACTATCATGGGTTTGGGGTTTTTTGATTTATCTCACTGCTGCTTTTTCTATCATAGTTAATATAGGCAATATCGAACTTTTTTCTTTTTGCATTATTATTATTAAAGGTAATCAAAGTAAACTCGGTACTATATGGGTGTATGTTATCTGTGTCAAGGTAGGAACAATGATTCTGAAGCCAGGATAACTCTGCTTCACCAGCTGGTAAGAAAGTAGAGGTTACAGAACTTTGTGTAAACTGAGAAAACATAATCTAAAGTCAGTGGGAGGGACTGCTTTGTTTCCCTTCTAAATTTTCTTTTTTTTCAAATGCATATCACTTTCAGGCTTCACATTTGGTCTAGCTTTGTTCTTGTAAAAGTTGAGAAATTTCTAGTATTACGTTTTGTGAAACAGGTTCTAAGTACAAAGGGTTAATTTTTTTATGGGCCCTGGGAAGACTATGTGGCAGATTTCTGTAGCAAGGTTAAATCAACAATGTTCGTACAAACGAACAATGAAAGTTTTTACTTTTAGATAGTGTATGGCTTTTGGAAGTTATGTAATCATTAAATTTGCTAAGACAAACAGGATATTATAACTCCAATGCAACATTAGCATGCCTGACCAAATAAAATAATTACAAAGCCAACAGATTATTTAGGTGTGAGCATAGTATAGGATTTAGAAAGCTTTCAGTACACTCTTCCAGGTCAGCTGCAATTTAGTTGAAGGATGTGAAAACTTTTTTGTATGTCCAAGGTAACTCAAATATTTGTGTTGTTATTTAATAGTTTAATTTTTTGGTCCTTTGTTTTGTTAACAGAATGAGAGGACTTTGTGTACAGTGTTAATGTAATTTTGAATTTCTTTTTTATTAACTTTGTGCTGGATCTGTATGTGTGGTGAGGGGTTTTGGTAGTTGGAGAGGTGGTGGCCCCTCTGAGAAGCTTCTCAGAGCTCCCCTGGCTCCAAGTCAGACCCACTCTATGCCAAGGCTGAGCCAGTCAGTGATGATGGCTGCACTACAGCAATAATATATTTAAGAAGAGGAACCCTGGGAGGAGGAGTTGGAGTTGTGAGCAGTTGCAAAGAGGACACCTATGCAAACACAAAGGTGAGTAGAAGAAAAGTGAGAGAAGAGGGGGCAGATGCACCAGAGCAGAGACTCCCCTGCAGCCCATGGTGAGAGGGCAGGCCACCCCACTGCTGCCCATGGAAGTCACTGGTGATGCAGATGCCCACCTGCAGTCCATGGAGGACCCCATGCTGAGCAGATGGCTGTGCCCAAAGAAGGCCAGGATGCTATGTGTAAAGGAAGCTCACGCTGTTGTAGTTTGGTGCTGAGAGGATTGCAACATGTTGGGGAGACTGACACTGGAGCAGCATAGGAACTGCTGCATCCTGTGGGAAGGACTCATATTGGAGAAAGTTCATGGAGGACTGTTTCCCATGAGAGGGACTCCATGCTGGAGCAGGGGAAGAATTGTGAGGAGTCCTCCTCCTGAGGAGGAAGAAGTGGCAGGACTGTATGTAACCCCATTCCCTGCCCCCTATGCCACCGAGAAGAAGAGGTAGAGATATCGTGAGCAAAGATGAGCCCAGGAAGAAGGGAGGGGGTGGGCCGAAGGTGTTTTTAAGATGTGGTAATGCTCCTCACTGTCCTACTCTGTCTGTTAAGTGGTGTTGTTGTTACTGTCTGAATTATGTTTTTTTTTCTTCCCCTAATGAACCTTTCTTTTGCCTGTGATGGTAATGGGTGAGTCATCCATCCCTGTCCTGATCTCGATTCCTGAGTCTTTTGCTTTATTTTCTCCTTCCCATTCCTGAGGGGGAAGAGGTGTGTGAGTGGCTGCATGGTGCTCAGTTGCCTTCTGCTCTTGAACTATGACAAACCCTGTTATTAATATTTAAGTGTATAATAACTAACAATGATAAACCACTTCCCAGAGGAAGTGGGAAGTGGGTTCCATAGTGGAAAAGAGCTCAGAGGATGAAGAAATAAAGATATCACATGATACATAATGTAACCCAAATCAAGGCTCTTCAGCTAAATGTAAATAGCCAGCAGGTTGTATTTTACAACAAACAGTTTCATCAAAATGAGGCTAATACATTCCTTAATGTTGTTCTTGCTCTTTTTATTGTTTGGGGGAAATCATGAGTTCAGCTGTTAGGAGATTTAGACTGTCTAAACTTGCTGCAAGTGTACTGTACTGTAAAGAGCTACATTCCAAGTTAAAAAAAAAAAAAAAAAAAAAAGTTCCAGTAAGTATCTATTTCAAGGTCAGCTTGCATTCATCAGTGAGACCAGATAGCCAGACATACTTAATACTAAAACCATTTAATATGAGTAAAATCCCTAGACATTTAACACATGAAACTCAGGGGCACTAAAGCCTAGTTTCCAGCTTTTCCAAACTACTCACAACTCAAATCTAGCCCAGGAGGCATCTGGAGCCCTGAGGTGATTATATTTTTTCTTTAAAAGTTTTCTAAGGGCTTGGTGGTCTGATTCTGAGCAGGCCAGAATGGTTGACAGTTCTGTACAGTCAAGCATCTAATACTTACTTGCCCTGTATTTCATAAGGAAAGTATTCTGCACTTTACTTCCCTGTTGGATATATCACAACCCAGTAATTGACCTTGACATGATAGCTGGGTAGCACCTCCAGCAATATTCCACTGCCAGCAGCTGCTGCTTTTCACATTCCTATCTGTTGGTTGGAGCATTCATCCAAAGGCTGGTGGAGGAGGGATCATGGTCCCATTGCCCAGAGTTAGGAGTCAACAGGGAAGCTATGAAACTACAGATGGGATATAACTGGGAATCTGTATCTTTTGTGGACTCCATTTAATACAAAATGTGCCGATCAGGATCAGTGAATCTGTGAAAACATCTTTAGCTGATGGTACATGTTGTAGGCTGACTGTTTTGGGAATCCTGGAGGTCTCTGTAAATGCATTGCCCCCTTAAGTGCCTCACCATGAAAAGTGCTCTCAGAAAGAAGTTATTGAGTGGCCACTGTTTTTCCTAGTGGAAGTTTAAGTGTAAAAAAGGTAAACTCTTCTCTGGGGTGCAGTTATTCTCAGAAAGTTACTTAATCTTAAAGCAGACATTTTGGTAAATGGACATTTTCTGTAGAATGTGATAATACTAGGAAGAGCATGGTGCTTCCTAAAGACTTGTTTCTTTGTGTGAAGCATGGGCAGAGTGTGGGAGAGGAGGTAGAAGTAACCCAAAGAACTCCTGTGGGAGATTCTTGTGGTTTGGGCTATCAATGCAATCACGTCTCTGATAAATGGCTCAAATTCTTATTTTATCTGTATCCAGAAAGACATTTACTACCAGATGTTATTACCTCAGGTCATCTTTCTACTGATTGCTATTTTCTCTAAGTTCTCAAGTGAACAGTGAGTTTTCTTGTATGTTCTTTTTTTAAACTATATCTGTCATGTCAAGGTTAAAAAAGCTGTGGGTAAGTAAACATGCTGTTGGTATTAGGCAGAACAGCTAATCTAGAGTGAAGCTGATTTATATATTCTGAGTTGTAAAATACTGGAAATTCTCAGAGATCAAGGCTGTGATAGCACAGTTCCACTTATGATGCATAAAAATAAAGATATTCAAGCTAATGCAAAGAATATGAATTAAGTGATTCGTTAACAATCACCTTTTCATCAAATCTCCTAAGAGTCAAGCTCATCCAGAATGTAATGCAGACATAAATTCTGGAATTGCAAGATGTATGAACCTGGTCCAATACATTTCTCTTTGACAATTCACTCTATTTCAATTTGATTTCTCTCATGAAAGGTAAGGTAAAAAGGAAACTGAAATATTTGCAGGGGGGAATCATTTCACATTTGTATCATGTGAAAGTAGTTGCCAGGTTTACAGCTCAATTTATCCTTTTTTGACATCAGTAGGATCTCCTCTCCAGAGTCACTTTGTAATTTACATAAAGCTTTTTACTTTTATGCAAACAGTTCAGCAAAAACTCATGACCTCAATCACATCCTTTCATCCCAGAGGGAGAGGCAGACTCACATGCTAGTCAGGAATACTTCTATCTGGATGACATCTTAAAAATGGTACATCTCATTGTCTCCCTAATGTGTCATGATAGATATTTTTAAATGTAAGCACCCTATACTGTGGGTGATGTTCTTATAATCAGTTTAAATATCTTAACATTTTATGTAATAAATCATATGTATGCTCATCTGTGTGTGTATATATATATATATATATATGTGTGTGTGTGTGTGTATATGTGTGTATATATATATATATATATAAATAAATATATATATGCAAGCCCAAGGACAGACCCTGCATTGTTTTTAACCAACAACAAAAGTTAAGGCATTTCTCAGCTTATTCACTTTCTAAATATAAAGACATAATAAATATAATAAAGGAACCACAGCACTAAAGACGAATCATTGCACTTGTCTCGTTCAGCGACCATAATCCTCCGGAAATAATTAAAAGACAGCCATGAAGGGAATATACTCTATGCAGCCTGTTGTAGAACTCCCTGAGCAGAATAATCCTTAAACTGGCAAGATCACTGGTGTGGTACCTCTCTCCTAGTTTGAGTGAAGTTCAGTTCCATGAAATAGATATTTCTGGAGAGGTTCTGATATATGAGTGAAAGGGATGACTTCAGCCATGTTTAGAGCATTGACTAGTGTGCTTCTAGGTAAATTACAACTGAGTAAAATGTTTGGTAACAAATTATGGAACTTTTATTTTTTACCTATGTAGGGATTTTTACGATCCTTGCTCCTGATCTGCTATGCACTGTGTACGGTGTCTTTGGAGAAATCCCAGTAGGTGACACCAGGGCCTGGACAAGGTGATGAGGATGTACATCAGGCAGGTGAACCTAAGAATTAGGATGTGTGTGCAAAGGTTCACTCTCACTTCCAGAGTTCAGGTGGCTGAGACAGTTGGACTGAATGGTTAGGGCCTTACCTGAGACTCTTTGGTTTTAATAGTTGTTTTTTTTCAGTTGTCATCTTTGTGTGGCCTTGCAGTAGGGATTTAATCTCAGGGTTATCACATCCTGTGACATACCCAGCATGTACTCGTGCATGGGCTTGTTCATTCCCAGAAGGAGCCTCAACCACAGCTTGGACTCCCCTACCCTGGTGCTTGGAACAGGGAGTCTGGGAGAATATGCATGAGGTGTGCTCTGTTGCACCATTTATGTTAAATAAAATCACTGCACACTCCAGGAAATTCTCACCTCTGGATTTCCTACGTTGTTGGGACAATGTTAGAGGGTATTCTCTGCAATGGGTTGTTCTTTGGTTTTGAAAAAATGTGCTGTGGAAAGCAACTGTAAATTTTTTGGGCTCTTCAAAGAGAGCCGGACATGCAAGGGTGGCAGTGCCAGCATGCCAATGTGGATGTAGGCTCCATCCCCGGGGCCCACCGTGCACTCCCCTTTGCTCTGTGGGGTTTGTGTTCAAGAAGCATTATTGGATGTAGGAACCTGGTGGGAGGTGGTGTTTGGGGGCACTGGAGCTCTGTCACCCTTCAAGGTTTGGCTGCTCCTGACAGTCCTCTTCCTCCTAGCTGGGATCCTGTTGTTCATGGCATATCTGGATAGGATGTAGCACCACTGTGGGGATTTGATCCGCAACCTTTCCCTGGCCATATTTTCCTGTTTGTGTAGGACATGACTGAAAGGCTTTTCTACAGAGTGGGCACACAGTTCTCATTGCAGCCCATCACTGGATGCAGCCAAAGCAGAAGCAATGGAAGCACAAGGCCACACAGGCCATGTCACTGACGTCTCCCAGGGAGATGGGGCATCATCTTCTGATGCCTCCAACTGCCCTGCCTGCTGCAGCCAGCTCGCGCTTCCCATCATGGCAGTCGCTCTCTTCCAGAGCTACTTCAGCAGCTGATACCATGTCCTGCAGAGAAAGATGTGCAGTGTGCCTGAGCTTTCCTTGCTCTAGAAAGAGGAAAGCAAAGAAAACAATCAGTTGAAGAGGGTCTCTCAAAGGGTTTCTTTGAGGCTTGAAAAGTACCAGCAGCAGCCCTATAGGCAGCCAACACCATGGGCTGCCCTTGAGACCTGACCCCTCACCTCCCCCAAGACACACTGTACACCAGTCCCAGCCAACAGTTAGCACAGCTTGATCTCTCAAACGGTACCTGAAGCAGGAGGTGGTTAGGGAAAGCAGAGGAACTCTCCAGGAGTATTCACTGAGGTCTGCGGCTCCAGGACAAATGTCGTGCAGCACCCTGCAGCCAGCCAGCGATGAGATGAGCAACAGAAGGAGCAGTCTTAACTCATTGCTCAGTAGGTCTCCCCAGAGCCATCTCAAATGCAAGACCACAGTCCTGTTCAAGCATGCATGCCATGTATGCGTGACTGCAGAAGCCCTGGGCAAAACATGCTGAGACAGAACCTACGGCTGCTAAAGAGCAGCAAGGCCAGGGCAGACATGGCTGCTCCATGGTGACATTACAGGGTTTTTTGCGGCTGCCCCCACGACCATCACCCAGCAAGGATGGCAAACAGCAGAAAGGGAGAGTCCTTGTTTCACAGGATATCAGCCGTCTTCGTGTGGCTTTGTTTGTTTGTTTCTCTAGAAAAAGAAATTGTTGTCATGTCAAACTGGCAAGACATCTGGAGCAATAGTGCTGCACAACATGACAGCCAGGGATAAAGTATTTGACTGTGTCTCAGAAGATGTTTATTCATTTTATATACAAAGAGAGGTTTTATTAAGCTTTTTGTAACTGCTAAATATTTTGCAGTTGTAGTGGCTGTATTTCCTCCCAATGTTTTGCTATACTGAAGCATCAGACATAAATTTGATAAAATGATAGATAAGAAAACCATCAATTATTTTTAAATTTTTTTCTCTATTTCTATCCAGAATAGCCATCCTATCTTGGTGATTTGCCTACACTAAGATTATTTTATTATCAGTTTGATATTTTTGATTGATGATTGCCATTACTGGTGTGTGGAACTTAATGTGTCAATCTCATATCTCAAAATCTCCTTAGATGGCTAACTTCCCTCAAACAGATACTTCTGAGGACAACAGCTTGAGAAAGAAATACAAACAAAACCAAAACTTACCTAGAATAGCAGGGGTAAAACCAGACAGTGGGTAGTCTCTAAGCTGCTGTGTCATCTGTTAGACTATGTGACTTCTTACCTTTATGGGCCAGAAAAACTCAGCTCTACTGCATTCTCACCTAAGATGCCCCTGTCACTTCAACATCGTCTTCCTGCTGAGACCATCTTACCACTTAGCATACCATTTTGATTTGCTCTGCTTCTGCTCAGTCATGTAGAAAACTAAGTCCTTTTCATCTCCTTCTTTGACTTTAAAACATCATAGACTTTGCCACCTAATCACTTGTTTCTCTATATCCTCTCATCAAAATATTGAATAATTTAGGTAAGACCTGGGTTGAAAATAATATTTGAAGTGTAGCATTAAAGTCACCACTCCAACAACTGTCCTGTCTTATTGTAGATGGCTATAAAGAAGATAGCCTGTGGTCTTATGCAGCAAAAAAAATGTTAACTAACTATAAATGAAGACACTGTTGCTTCTTCAAAAGATAAATATAAATATTTGTAGCTAAGAATAACTATGCATCATCTGCACTTATGTATATAGAAATGAAGGAGAATCTGTGAAAAAAAGCAGAAAATTCCTCCAACATATTGGGAACAGATAATCCACAAGGAAAAAATGAAATTACAGTGGATCAGAGAAGTTTTCTTAGCTATATAGTGTGTCATCATACGTTTCAGCTGAAATAAATATTTGCTGAAACAGAAAAAAGTTAATCATGCTATTCAGCCTGTATTAGAGGAAGAAAGAATTTACTGCTTTTCAGAATAAAATATTTTTGGTTTCTTTTGTGATAGTTTAGACAGATTTTTTTTAACCTGTACTATAATGCAGAATTTTAAAAATTCCTTAAGATTTCATTCTGCAGCAGCCTGAAATTTCTAAGCCAAAATGTCTTTATTTGCAGAGTATTTTTTAGATTTTTAGTTTTCATTCCAAAGAAAGTATAATTTACATGTCTACATCTCAGACACCTGTGAAGTAATATTTCCTTCAATATAATCCTAAAGTAAAAGCTTTACTAGCAATATTTTAAGGGCATCTTGTTGAACGCATTTGCAATAGCTTCTCTTTCTTATGAGGTAATAGGTTTTGAAATAATATCACAAGAGAAGTTATGTAGTGTTGCATGAATGTCATAAACTATTGTTTACTCTTTTATGTTATTGAGACATCTTTCTGTAGTTTAGTTGTGATTTTTGTAGCAGAAGTGCAAAGGTTTTGATATTTCTTGGATTTTTGGTTGCTGTAGTCATAGCATGTATGTTTGCTTTACCCAACCCCAACCAACCAAACTGGTTTTTGTGAGCCTTATATTCTGTAAGAGAAGGAAAGATGATACTGACTCCTCAAGCTGTGGTTTAGGAGCATGATTTCTGTCAATTCCCAGTGAGTAAAAAACCCCCTGTTTTTATGGAACAGATATACTTTATAAATTGTATTTATGTTGTATTTATTGTGCCTGTCACGGAAATATTTCAGAGAAAATTACATGTTTTCAATATGATTTGAGAATACTTGGTTCTAAAGATTTATTTTTAACATATTCCAGCCTGTGAATTTCTAATGTACAGGGGAAGATGGTTCTACAAATGGCCCTTTGGAGTTAAGCCTAAGGTTCATCCAGGGTTCAGATTCTTCATTACCACCAGGCAGGAAATGAGCAAGTTAGACTTTAGACCAATATTGCTCTGCAAATAGCAGGAGAATTTGCTGACTAACATCTGATCTCTGATTCATCACTTATAATTAACATTGTTGTTATTCCAGACAGCTAGAAGCATTGTAAATACCAGCAGTAAACATTTCATTTATGTGCTAGACAGCCAAGATTGTGTATTGAGGCATGGATATAAACAGGTAAAGAGAAAAGATTGGGCAGATAAGAGAAAAGGAGGGGGGAATTATAGAAGTCACATATCATGTTCTTTGATATCTGATCAGGATTGAGATGTTTTTGTGTCTCAACATGAATATTCCTATGATTTCTGCTTCAAATTTACACTTTTGATTGCACCTCCTAGGTGCCCTGATTACAATTAAGATAGTTACTGAATCAGCATCATCACTTTTTTGCTGGGTTCTAGGCAAGATGACTTTATAGACCATAGTCCTAGCACAGTTAGATGAGAGGCAGAAGCATAAATCTCAAGGGTCATGTGGCAAGCAAGATATGCGTTGCAGGGAGAACTTCATATAAGAACAAAGTAAGTTTGACCTCACTGTTGCTTTCTTCCTTATTCTGTAAAACATTTCATCTGACTTGCACTATTAAAAGCTATTTACACAGTTATGCATAAGAAGTAAATAACTTTTCTTGTAAGAATCTAAATTAATTCATAAACACCCCTTGTCTGAGTACAAGGTATGACAACTTATCAAATAAATGCAGGAGAAACTTTATTATCTTCTTATTTCTATGGTATTTTTTGTACAGATGCTTTTACAATTAAAGTTAGTTTGATAAAATTCTACACTTATTCATCTAAAATTAGTTCTGGAGTGACATATGTTTCCCATCTCCTTTAAATTAATTTGCTTTCATTCATGTTCTACCATAATCTGCTTCTGGCTGTTCTGGTTTTCAGGATGAACTCAATGTTCAGTACAGACTCCTAATGGTGTTTGAGTGACTGGAAATCAGTGGGTTGATGTGTAGGTAGAAGGGCCCACAATAAACTTATCCATGAAATAATTATACTATTTTTATGGAGTACTGAACTAAAATAAAACATGAAATTAATATCAATAAATGGTTATCTGTACAGGGTAACTGTAATCTAGTTTGAATAGAGATAGTTTTCTAGCTCTGTATGTCTTAGATTTCAAATTATAGAATTAAGTAGAAGGGATGTAGACCATACATAAAAGATAAAGAGTCGATTTTGGAAAGTTGACACATGAAAAGTTGAGTGTTCTAGTGAGTATTCAGCTGAATGTGACCTCCCAATGAAAAGATATGATCAGATGGAAGAATATGATCCTGAAATGTTTAAACAAGAATCTTGAATGTCATATATATTCCTTCTGAATTTGGCAGTCGTAACACATAATTTGTGAATGTTGTGTCCAGTTTTAGCATCAGTATAAGGCGGCTATCAATCCACAGAGAAAAGCCATCATAATAATGATGGAACTTGAGAACACATCTACTGAAATGCTTAGGAAGCTCTGCCTTTTTTCTTTTAAAAAAGTTGAGTAATGAATAATTGATTAGTGTATATTAGTAAGTATTTGATTCTGAATCATGAATTTAGTAATAGAGGACTCTTCAATCTGTTAGGCACAACATCCAAGAGCTGTAAATTTTATCTTGACATTTACAGAGGAAAAAATATTTTGGACTGAAAGGTTAATCATTGAAAGAACTTGCTAATGGTGTTGGTGGATCTTTAGCAATCAAGATTAGATGCCCTTTTTGTGAAGGAAAATAAAAAATGTCTAAAAACTTAATTAAATTTAAGAGGCATACTGTGCAAAAGATTAGATTTATATAGTGTTTTCTTCTGGTCTCATTTTTCTATGCTTGTGTATCATGCAAGAATAATCTATATAATTACTTGTACTATGTACAAGACTAAATCAAGCTCAAGTTATGTTTCTGCTGTAGATTATATATGTAACTATAATATTATGCTTTTGTAGACTTGTCTTTCCAAGAGTCCATTTCACTCAAAACACCATTTCCCATATACCAAAACCGGTGGAATCTAAAACTCCAGTGAAGCCATCCTGAAGTCAGTAGATGTGTTTATGTATGATGATCATTATGATGTAACCTAGAGAAGTAGGGTCTAAAAGAAGAAGTGAAAAAGCTAAGTACATTTCCTTAACTACTATAAATAGCCCATTCTAAGTGAAAGGATTAGGGCATAGTTTAAGACCATCTAACAAACCTGCTTTCCTGTTGCTAGCTGTTTCCTATATACACGATTTCCTTAGCTAGCAAGTTTCATATGTATAATAACAATTTGAAAGACAGGATACAGTAAGAACATATTGTTTCCTATGCAAACTCTAGGAAATATTTTAGTTACTAGGACGTTTTTAGTAACTCTAAAACCTACATACATGAAAGTGATGAAAGTGAGCAATACTGAACAAGAAATATATTATTTGTTACTTCTATGCAGCATCAGGTAGAAATACTTGTTGGAAAGTGAGAAGGATAATCTGCCAAAATTAATTTTGCCAGAAGCCTTACATTTTAGTATTTTAGATGCTTACTGTGACTGGCAGTAACACCTTATCTCTTCTTTTGTCAGTCTTGCAGCACTCCCAGAAGCATCATGCATTCTGGGAAGAACAAAAGAAAAATAAGTAAATAAATAGATAGATAAATTAACTAATCGGACATAAAACTTGAAACGAAACTCAGTGAGTACTTACCAGTTGCAGAGAAGTTAGAAAACTGATTTATTCCCAAAATTCAATTAACAGGATTGTTTATACTCAACATGATCATTCAGAGGAATGGAATGGAAGTGTTGTTATTGCATTCCAGGGTCTCTATCATTAAAGCCTATATTCTCTTCTCCATTAATGATAAGACTTGCATTGCCTTAGTTTCAGCAAATCCTGTCATCACCCTCAATATGCAGCCTGTGGCAAGTCTCTTGAAAGAGTGCCAACAGATCCTGGACATGTGATTCAGTTAGCCGAAGGTAAAAATCTCCAGTGACATTTAACATATCCTATTACTCTGTAGACATTCATCTCAATTATCCTTCCATCTTAAGAATGCAAATACCTGTCTCATAAGCAAAGCTGCTGTATTGACACCCTTTGAAAGCTGTCTGTACTCCAATGCATGTGTCACATGTGCAGTTCCCACAGCTTAAGTATTCGATATCTGGTAAACCCTTTTTGCTAAATGTCTATGTGATATATGGCCATCCACATGCCTCTGGGTTTAGTTCTGGCAGAATTTCAGTCACTTAGATGGGCACCTCCAAATCACATCTCTGCTTCATTACTGCTTATTACTTGTTGCCATCACAGGATGCATCAACTAATTTCTTTGCTACTCCAGGAATTTCTTGCAGTTTTCCTTGCCATTGCTCTTTTTTAGGGCTGAGAGGAAGAGCAGTCCTTAGGGACTCTGGAAGAGAAGATGACTTTGAGAATAAGGGTCTGTAGAATCATACCCCAGCTGAGCAGCCCCTCATAAACCTGGGAAGAGGTTGGTGCAGGCCAGAGGTGTTTCAGGTGGAAGCTTAAGGAGAAATTTATGTTCTATGATTGGTGCCTACAAGATGATGTCATGGCCAGTTTATTCACTGAAGAAAGCAGGGCTGATAGAATGCTCTTCTTATTAATAAGTTATTAAAGGAAGCTAGAAGGATAAGAAAACAAAGATGGCATAAGTACTCCCTCAAAATTTCTGTGAGTGAAGATGAGAGAAAAATAATTGAGGGAAAAAAAACTGTCTTCCATTAGGTCAGACTGTTCTTAATACCTGGTGAGGTTTGGATAGAGGAGGCAACTAACTGCATTCCATCCCTGCACTCAGGGGAGATTTTATCAACGTGCATAAATACCTGAAGGGAGGTTGCAAAGGCAGCAAAGGCAGCAAAGTCAGACTCTTTCCAGTGGTGCCCAGTGACAGGACAGGAGGCAATATTCAAAAGCCACCTGGATAAGATCCTGAGCAACCTGCTCTGGGTGGCCCTGCTTGAGCAGGGGGGTTGGACAAGATGACCTCCAGGGGTCTCTTCCAACTTTAAACATTCTGTTATTGTCTGTAAAGGCAACAGATATTTATTCTTCCTGGTAGTAATAACAGCAATGGTGGTGAATTAAAGGAGGCACTGCCATTTTTTTGATTTAAAGTGTGTCTGGAGGCCCCAAAGTCTCCACAAAGGCCAACCTATAGGGCAGTGACAGGGAAGGATTTCCTGCTGTTTCATGCTTGTTTCTGAATCCTGGAGAGGAGATTCAAACCCTTAGTAGGACAAAACGTCTCCCTAATATGTCTGGCAGGGCTGCAGCATGACAGGTCATGATAGGCATATCCTCCTGTATGAAAATAGTACAGAGGAGCTGACATAACTGGCATTTTCCTGAAGACACTAACCATCAGAAGAGATGCTTATTTATGAGGTGGTACTAGTTTCAGCCATGTATATCCTCTGTCCGAGACAGACAGACAGACCTGCTTTCTTGGAAGTATTGGGATAGCACAGTCCAAATCAAGTTATGAGCCTAAATTGTTGTTTGGATTTCATAAAGCTACCTGTCCTGCTGCTATA
Source organism: Athene cunicularia (assembly GCF_003259725.1). NCBI lineage: Eukaryota > Metazoa > Chordata > Aves > Strigiformes > Strigidae > Athene > Athene cunicularia. The sequence continues at coordinate 22,397,969 of NW_020799142.1, forward strand.
AAAGTGTTCATTTTGTGACAACTTTAATTATAAAACACATAGGAAATAAAAATATCAACAGTGTTATTTCTGTTTTACCTAAGGTAGTGGAAAGAGTCCAGACCTTTTAGGTCAGCCATTCCAGTGTGAGAAAACTCTCCACTGTCCCAAGAGCTTACAGACATGTTTCAGTCCAGCCTGGAAATCCTCGTGGATTCCTCAAGCTGCTATCTATAGGCTCTTTTTTGGTCTTCAGACTTCTAGAAGTAAGTTGGATTATTTCTTCTTCACTGATTTCCATCACACCATCTGCACTTCAGCTATCTGCCTGCAATTTGTCCTCCTTAAATGCTGTCTTACCTTGGGATTGTCCTGGCAATTTTTATTTATCTCTGTGGAAGAGGAAGTGATGCCTCTAAACTGCTTAGAGGGCTTTGCTTCACATGTCTGAATTCCCACAGCTGTCTGCTCTTGTCGAAGTGCCACAGGAAAGCTGTGCCTGTCTTTGGTTTGTCTGTGATGGCTACAGGGGCTTCTTTCAGAGGTCTGCTCTGACTTTGAATTCGGGCTGACACTGAGCCAGATGTGTAGCAGAGCTCTGAATCAGTGCATGCAAATATGAGTGGTCCTGTTTTGTAAATAACCACCATATCGTGCTTAAACAACTCAGGAAGGCAAATGGGACAGTATGGGACAGGTTCAAAGAATAAAAAAAATAATCAAGATATCTATTTATAATTTGATAGCTATGTCATTCGTGGTTTAATAATAACAGCAGAAAGCCATATCCACAATGACAGGGAGGAAGCTAGATGGAGTAGAAAAGGTTTCACAGTACCCAGCAGGGATGGAAACATCAGGAAGCCAAAAGCAGAACTCATGCACTTACTGAAGAATGGAGATTAGTTTTCAACACCCCTAAAATGGGGAAGCTTAGCTGCAGAGGGAAAAGGTTTACCGCATTACTTGAGTGGAAAACATTCAGTACCACAGAACCCAAGAGAAAGTGAAATAATTGACACATGACTTCAAAGAATTGACGAAAGCACTTAGCAATATGTCCTGTGTGATTGAATGACCGTCCTCAAAGGTCAAGCAGTTTTTTTCTGAAGTCATTTGATGGGCTTTTTTTAAAGTTCCCTTTTCAGACTTTGGGGATGATCTTATTGCCCTGGAAGTCTCCATTTTTTATTTGAAGAATATTGCACTCAAGAACCAACATCTTAGGAAAGGTAGTTTGATTTTAAGAATAATGTTTTGCTTGCATTTGTGGACTGAGACAAGGAAAAGTTTCTCCTCACTGGAAGTTTACTCTGATGTAACTAAAATTCTTGAAATATCATCAAAAGACAGAGAGGAACTGGAGAAGATGAACCCACTTGATTTTATAGATCTTGGGTATAGAATAACCCTAGAGATGTTATCCAAACTAATAACCAGTATAAAATTCTAGACACTAACCCTGGTAACTTAGTGAAACTCATACCTCTGTGCTACACAGAATGAGTGTTCAGCACTGCAGAGCAGCTATGTTGGAACTTCTGCTTCAAGTGCCAGAAAGCCATGCTTTTTAAAGAATGCATGGATAAGTTGTCTTATTCAGATACTGCCTAAATAGTAGTACATGCAAAAAAGACAAGACTAGAGCCTAAACTCTTCTTTGTACCACAAACCGCATGTGGAAAAGTAACATTCTTCACAAAATAACCATCAGGAATGCTCTGTAGCTGTGTTTGGATAATGGACATCCTTGTTTTTCCCATGACTTTCTTACCCTTCACAATCCCATCTCCTCCCTGATATCATTAATGACTGGGTTCAGACTTGCCTTGCTTTTCCTGGACTATTTTCAACAAGTAATTTTGTTTTATATTATTCCTTCCTGACCTATTTCTTCTGCATTTTAAACTCTTCTGTAAGTTTAATTAAATTTGCTTGGGGCTAATGAGTTTTGTTTTTAAATATGGGCATGATGAATCTGTGGTTTTCCTAGGCTGTTGCTGATTTATTCAAAAAACAAGACAGTGGGGTTTTCAGGGAGTTTCTGGGTTTTGTTGAAGGTTACAAAAATTAGTCATTGCAGGCACCTGAAATTCAAATATTCATATGTGACTTTCAAAAAAAGCATTTCTGAAAGTCTCTGCCACAAATTATTTTTTAATTTTAAAAATAAACAAAAACAAAGTAAAAAAACCCTGATATCTTAACCACTTTCCATAACGAAGCAAGTATAAACACCACCAAAATGTTTAGTTTATGTATCTGGAAGTGTTAGGAGGTTTATGATTCTGAAAGATGTTGGTGTACTGCATAATGATGTCAATTCATGGGCCACCAGGGCAATGAAGGAAATCTCAGGAGGCTGCTAGATTTTATTTTCCTTTCATAACTTAGAAGTGAAACATGGTTAGAAGTCAGATGGGGCTGGGAGAGGCAACACGGCAAAGAATCCAGGTGATCAAAGAAAATGTAAAACAGCAGTTTGAAACTCCCATTGTATTTGGGATTCAGGAGCCATTGCTTCTCCCTGGTGCTTCTCCTGGGATGCTGTTACTTCCAGCCTTATCATGTGGCACTCAGAAGCTATGCTTCCTTATGCTTGGACTGAGTAAACTGCCTTGTGGTGCAGGTCTCTGGATATTCTCCTTGCTTTCAGGTAGACAAAAGAGCATTAAGGGAAGAGCAGCAGTTGCAGAATGTATGTGTTATTGTAGGTGTGGCAAGTAAACAAAAGTTTATGCAGCTGCTCCCAGCTATAAAATGTCATTTCAGGAAAATACATAAAGACTTAAACTTTACACCCACTGGCTGCCATATTCAGCTAAGCCTGGGTAGTGTGTCGTTTTCAGCTGCTTTTTCCTTTGGGCTCGCCTCCAAACTCCTTGGTACTGACATCAAAGTGGGAATCTTGAACATCACTGCTCTCTGGTTAACTGGTATGAAGCAGCATGTCCAAACAGCTCCACTGCTGGTTGTTGGCTTCCCACTGGAGGGTATTTCCTCATCTTTCTGACTGAGCTACCCTGTGCTTCTCTGGGTGCTCCAGAGCCCTGTGTACTGCAGAAGTATTTCTACAGTGTGAGAAGGATTATTAAGTTGAAGCTAGCGGATAGCTAGCTTGATCCACAGCTGGGAAACCAACTGTGCAAACCACTGATTCCTTTTTGCCCATGAATGGCTTCCTGTAAGACATTCTGTCTGCATTCAAATTCCTATCAGCCCACTGGGGATGCTACATTCAGTTTGTGCTATGATGCTGAAAACTGGGTAAATATTACAGCTTGCATGGATATGACAAATGTGTCACCACTGAACAGAATTTCTTTCGTATGCCAGTGGCCATATTGCTAAAACAGCTTTAACTTCAGTATTTGGACCAGTAGCTGGAGGTGCAGTAGTAAAGGGGACCCCCTAAGAAATCACATCATGTGGACTTGGGTTCTACTAAAATGCCATATGAAGTTTTATTTCAAGATATATAGAAGTTAGGGAAATATGGCATGCAACAAATTTCCTTCAAACTTGAAAAAGCTGTATGAGTAATGTTCTCAAATTCATACAGCCAGGGCTCAGTCCCTTGTGTATTAAGTCAGTAAGTGTAAGAGCAATGGTCGAATTCAGATGTGTAAAGTGGAATTTATTTCAAGATAATTTATGGGGAAACAAAGTTAAGGTACCTTCTACCTGCATACCTGATCCACCACTGACAGCGTGTCCTAGCACAACTCTTGAACTGTAGCCTGGGACTGATGTAATGAATGGGTATTTCAGTGTAGGACAAGCGATGTTACCAAAGCACTCTGGATATAAAAGGGTCATCTGTGTGTGCATGTAAAGTGCTGGTACATCTTTTTGCTCTACTGTGCCGGGATCTGTAGGTTTAACTGTATTGCTTAATGTTTATTGGACACAGTTTGTATGTACAGCAATACTTGTTCATGTTCATCTCGGATAGAAAGAAGAAACTGAAAGATAATGCACCCTTTAATTTTCTGTTACACACTGGAGATCATAAACACTCTCTCAGCAGTCACTGTCTCAAATTCATAGAAAGGATTAGTTATATTTTATACTCCGTACCCCCTTTATTTAATGAAAAATTAAGAAAGTACTATTTTCAGCATCTTCCCCTCTTTGAGCCCAGTAATGCTTTAGCCACCGAATCGGGACAATAAAAACAAGGAAAAAAATGCATGTATACAGTAAGGCAGAATCAATGAGAAATAAATTCCATTTTATTATTTACAGATTTGCAAAGCAGAAGTGGTTCCTTTGCACCATCTTTATCACTAAGTAACAACAGTAATAAGTAATAGTATAATCACATGAGCCTGAGTTTTGCCATATTGTTACATGCATATCATTCGCAGATAAAATGCAAGTACAGATAAAATAGTGCTGTACATTAACAATAACTTCCACAATAAATTACCCTGTTATTTAAACAAATATAACTTTTAAATTCCTGAGGCTTCTTATTAATTCACACTTAATCACACTCTTTGTCAGATAACAATTAAGAAAGGACCTGAGGATTTGGTTTGCCGTAATGGAATTTTACTTTATTTTCTGTCATGATAGAAATCTTTCAAACTAAAAGCAAAAACATGTCAAGTACAGAAATATTCTCATTCTAGTCAAGACAGATGTTTGACTAAGAGAAAGATTTTTGTTGAGTCAGAAGTACTTACCAGAAAATGTTTGCTAAGCTTTGTCATCTTTTAATGATATAAGATTAGAATATTGAAATGTGTGTGAAAGTTAATGATGAATCAGAGAAATAAGTAGAATTACAAATACATTTCACTGAAGAATGTTTGAGAGCCCTGACAAAGCTGACAGGCTCTGCTACAGTCACTTTTATTAGTCCCAATAAATGAAGGAAAAATACTTAGTTCAATTTTTCTGTCATAGAGATTGATATTAAAACATCATTAACCCTAAGCAGAAGTAGTCTATAAAATACAGAAACTCCATATAACTAGTTAGAAGTGAGACTGTGAAAAAAACTTTGCGTAAACAGTCATTGTACTTTCTGGCATCTGCACAAAAAGTACAGGGACCTCACTGAGGTGACAGCCAGCAAATATTTTATTTCCTTTTCTATAGAAAAGTCACAGTCTGCCTGGGCTTTGCTCAGTCCCTATTTCATTTTGACTGGAGCTGCTACTCAGCCTGTCACTTCCTAGCCCACACCAATGCACAGAGTAATTCTGCCCCAGTGGCAGAGCTGTGCACCTTTTAACTTCACAGGGATTTGCTCAATCTAAAATTTTTTATGGTCTGTCTGTATTGATGTTTTGCTGTATTAAGTCAATTAATTGTGAAGGGAAAGAAAGAAGTCTTCGATGTTTTCTGTTTACTTGATTTAGGATGATACATCAAAAAAAAAAAGAAAAAACACAGGTGACTGAATTTACTTTTTATAGTGATGATATCATGCTTATATGAATACTATTCCTTTACAAAAAGGACTGAATGTCAGCAAGTTCAACTAAGCAAAGTATGCTTATAAAGAGGAAAGATTTTCAATAATGGTCTTATTGGAATTTCTCTTACTATTTTAAAATCATAGCGATAAAAGTGAAAACTTTTCTTTAATAATGCCACACTGCCTTGCTCTGAGAGCATAGATGCTGGATAGTTGATATAATAGATACAGAAAGATGAAAAGAATAAAAGTGTCATATCAGTCTGTTAATTTTAAATAGGTCCATCGTGGCAATCATATTGTTCCACTGGTCCTGCTCAGACAAAAAACTCTGTTCTATACAGTGTAAACAACGTATGAATTTCCCCACTGTGATGTGTTTATCTTGGCAAAAATAAAGGCTGTAATGATCCTGAAATACCTAATTGGCTTTCAGCTACAAGATGGATTTTGCTGTTAATGATCTAAGCTGCACATTATTATCTCTGGGTACAGGAATTAGATTGTGCTATATGGCAAATACCTAAACAGACATGCATTTGAAAGCCTGATGTATAACCATAATGTTAAAACATCCCTTGCTACACCTAATCTGTATTTGGCACTCCTGGGGTTGTTAAACATACCTTTAGCATATCTTTTTCACCTCTGGTTTACAAAGATGGGCTGGGAATGTGTCCAGTTCCCAATACAAAATAGATTCACTCAAATATTACTCAAACTTAGCCTCGGTGACAAAGCCCCAAAGATTTGTTCCAGTAATCAGGAATAACTGCCTTTGCGGAAAAGCTTGTCATTCCCCTGGCCATACCGTGGTGAGTTCCCTTCCTCACAGACCACGTTCCCAGTGGTGACTCCCCTCCACAATCACTCACAAGTTGTCCCCTCACAGGCAGTTCCTTTTACGCAAGAGCCGGCATGAGCTCTGCCTGATCTGCACTCAGTGCGGGGACCAGAATACTTGTGCGCTGACAAAACAGAAGAAAAATTGAATCACAAGCATACAGACAGGGTGATTTAGTTGGTCCGCAGAGAGGGTCCATGACATCCGTTATATGGAGTATTTCGCTAGGAATGTGGAATGGCTGGGAAATCATCTTTCAACTGTATTGTGAGGAGATTCAGAACGAGCTGAAAATTAAGTATACACTCACCTCTGTAGATAGTCCAAAATAACAGAAAGAAAAAAAGCAAATATTTCTCACTGTGCTTAAGTAATAATGCCAACATTAAAGTCTAATCATGGTGGTTGAAATGCAATTATTTTACTTATGATCAAAGAAAGAGGAAGAATGGTCATATCATATAGATCAACATTGCCCAGTGCCTTGATATTATCTTGGCAGAATTAAGATTGTGAACAAAAACTTCTCTCAGCTTTGCCTGTCACTGTAGATTTCTTTTGTTGTTGTTTTTATTTTTGGTTGTTTTTTGTGTTTGGTTTGTTGTTTTTTTTTTCCGTTGATACAAGTCAAGAGTCTTTCTACAGGCTTATGGAAGGAAAAGACACATAACATTCCACCAAATTATATAAGTACTCTAAGAAAATACTGTATAGAGATTCATACCTAATCTTAAACTGGGATATTTCACAATGTTGTAATCTTTTTCCTTCCACACAGAATACTTTACCATTCAGTTCTGTATCTCCACTATTGTTTTATTCCAGTTAACCAGAATTCCTCCAGGAATTCCTGCTGTCAGACAAAACTCCTGACATACAGTAAAAAAATAAGGAGTCAGTGAAGAATGCTGCCCAGAAACCAGTCATCCTGGACTGTGTCTGGAACAGAAAAAGAGAGTTATGGAAGCAATGGTGGAAGCAAGCAGATTGCTTCTATAAAGTTCATCAATGGCATTAAACAAGGAAGAGGAAGACTGTGAAAAGGAGGATTTGTTATGAAGTAGAGTATTGAGGGACAGCAGAATGCATAGTAAAGAAAAAGTGCTAATATCAAGTCTTTGGAAATGTTGCAGTTAAGAAATCAATATGCATACTAATTCAGAATAGAAATTTGGGTGTAGTCACTAAGAACCAAAACATTTACTAGTGCAAGGAGTTGAAAGGAAAAAGGAAGGAAATTGAATTAACTGAAAAATAATACATTAACTCTGAAAAGGCACCAAAGATATGACAGCCTATGGAAACTTATTTAAACTGAAAAATCATCTCTGAATAGTCCTGACCAGGAAAGACAGAAATATAGTTCAGTGAGATGGGGTAGTTTTGAGGAGAATAAAAGTGCCAGTACAAATTATGACATCTGTTCCCCAGTAAGGCTGTTTACAGCCATGTTCCTGCTCTTTACTGATAGCCTCATCATTAAAGCAATGCATTTATGTTGCTTCAGGTGAATAGTGATAGGCTAGAACAACAGGTTAGGAAGTAATATCTTGTATCATGAGTAGATTCATGGAAAGAAACAAAACTAGTTCTGCAACAAAAGTTCTTGATTTGAGAAGGACCTAGTTTGTACTGACTATACTGAGCACTTCTAAGATGCGAGTGTAAAAGGTAACTGATTTCTCTAAGTCAAAGGCACAAAAACATGTATCCCAAGCAAGGGGAATACTTGACAGTAGAAGCTCCCAATACAGATGAGTGAAGATCTACCTCAGAAGATCTACCTCTCTGCATTAAGCAAGGAGCTTATAAACAATGTACATGTAAGCTATGTTAATTTGGAGAAGGCTTGTTGTTAACATGGCTGTATCTCATTTGGACCAGACCTGGCTGGACAGACCAGACCTGGACCACAGCTATCTAATTTAGAACACAGAAAAATGAATTTGCATTTGTCTGGTTACACATACGCTGCAACGCAAACAACAAATATTCTAATATTAGCTCATCCTAATTCTTTACAAAACTGCATTTGACCACTGTTCTGATGTAATACTTTAAAACAGAAGAGCGCTCTGGTGGGAACTGCTGTGACTTCCCAAGTGACAGCCTCCATTTTACATGGTGTTTTGCCTGTTATTCCAGTGCTGTTCCTATTAATAATGCATTTTACTAAGTAGACATGCTTTTCTGTTTGGAGTTTGTTTTGTCTTCTCTGGTAACTGTAGCCTGTGCTTTGGCAAACTTGTGCATAAGAAATAATCCTCCTCACCAGTACACTGAGCACTTTTTGAAATATTGCAAACTTATTTTATTTCTTTTCATTAGTCTTATGCTGATAAACCCATGACTTTAATTCCTACTCTTTTTTTTTAATCGTTTATCTCACAGCTTTAAAAAAAAAAAAAAATAAAATAAAAAAAATAAAAAAAGTTTGCTTGTGTAACAATATATCCAGAAGGAAACTTTGCTGTGTTTTTTACATTTGCTTTTTAACGATGGAAAAGACCATTCATTATGTAACAGCTAGACGTGCTTGTCAGCAACATTATAAAAAACTGTTCCGATGGAAAGAGCGACAGATGTATCCCTGATGTTAGCTGACTGCAGACAATTTGGGAAGAATTTGACCCTTGGTTGCATATAGGATATTTCCCTGTCTTGTCAGCTTGCTTTCATCACTGAAGCAGCGCTGGGGGCCTCTCCATAACTCAGCAGAGATGTATGAGATAGTGTAAATAGCCCAAGCTGGGAATGGAAGCAGTTTGGAGTTGAGCTAATTCACCCAGCTGAGAGAGGGAGATGAGTCCTTGAGCTACAAGGCTGTTCTGACATGGGTTTTATACTGCTCCAAAGGTGGCCACTTTGTTGCCTTCTCACAGTGTCACTGGGTACCATCACCCTGCTTAAACCGGCTCGTGCTATCTGCAGTTCTCAGTGACACAGTGATCGTCTTTATGATTTTGTAAAATTTTTATTGAAGGTGTAGAACTTCACATTTCAAAAGCAGACCCTTATACTGGTGTAATGCCAGATCATACCTGTCAAAAAGAAAAAGCGGAGGAGAAGTCATGCTTCCCCTTCCTGCCTTTCTGTGGTGTATTTCAAGATGCTTTTGAATCTCCATAACTTACAGATCTCCCATTTTGCTCTATCTAGTTGTTTGGCTCCATATAGAGCAAACATTAAGAGAGTTAGATTTCTGGCAGGGAATCAAATGGTTTCAATCTGAAGGACATGGCCTAAACCATTTCAAGATATTTACTACTATTTTTTTTTTTTTTCAATTTGAAGCAGAACAGAAGTATTTTAAAAACCATTAATAGTATCAATGCTTAGGAGAATTCAGGCAGGCTTACATATGGTCTATCTATCTAGACACAAGAGATAGTCCTCTCTGGGTCATTTAGTAGTGGTGATGTTTTATATGAAGCAATATTTTTTTTTTTTTCACTTTCCACACTGTATTGGCTCTAGCAGTAAAAATAAGAAATATATCAATGTCAACATTAACACTCAATTTATAATGTGACACTAAGGAAGCTTAAAGATGTGTGGGGAATTGGGCAACTGGGGAACCACCCTACTTTACATGAGATTGTACTAAAACTTTCAAGTTGTTTTTCCTCCAGCAATGGATTTTGTGATCTTATTGCATGTTAGGACCTGCCCAAGTAAGAAACTCTGAAATACATCAGTAAGTTCTGCCTTAGTCCCAAGTTCCAGCATAAAGCCAGTTAGGGAGAGATCTTGGGTAGATGTTAGGATCTGACTGAAAACCTTGTAAATTATTTTTCGCAGAAGCTCAAACTTTTTTTGGTAAATTGTATTATGGGCAGTATTTGGAGAATGCTTATACTAAGGTAGCAGATACATAATTACCAAATATGGCACAATGTGCTGGTTTTGGTGGGTGTCCCTTTCCCTCTTTGAAAATTTATGTTGAGAACCTATCCAAGTCCTGTCTCTTCTTCAAATCACCTTTGAGCAGACGAAAGCAGTGACCACATGCACTAAAAGGTAAAAGAAGGGGGGCAGATTGTGTGCATCTACTCTGTAACATTTATCATATTTTAATTCTATTCCCAGCTTCACCTAGCAGTCCATCTATGCCAAACATTCCCATTGTATGTGCCCTAAACCCATAATAACCTCTTGGTCACCAGTAGTGTGACATCAGAGTAAACCTGGTTTAAGAGAGAAGCTTGATTCTCCCGGTGAGAATGGTCTTCAAAGCAGTTCTTGCAAAGAAAGCAAAATTCAGTTTGTCTTATAGACACCAATGAAATTTCAGTGTCTCTCTTTGTAAGGCGAGACTTTAAAGCCCCAGCACTCGTGGACTGGGCAGCTCTGGGTGACTGGGAGCTGGCAGGCGGGCAAACAGGCAGGCTGACACAGGTGAACTGCAGTCCTGGCAGCCTGCTTGCATCACCAATTCTAATAATAGTCCAAATTTCCATGTTTCCAAAGAAATATGATGCATGTGGAAATATACTCCCAACACTAGCTTTTTGTTTGGCCAGAGTTTAGACTGTAAAAAACCTAGTTTCCATTTTGCTTGTGGCTGAACAAGGATGAAGAGGCTAGTTTGTTAAGACTTAAGCCATACTGACTTGGACAAATGTTTAGTAGTGATATCTGTGATAGACCAAAGTAGGATCTTTGGTGCTATTAGGAGCATAACATTTTTTCCCAGGCTTAAGATAAATCTGCTGTTGCTGTATTTTCTGTTCTCTTCTTGTAGTGGGTTGTTGCAATGCTAAAAGAGTTCTTGTGAAACCAATGTGTAGATGACCTGCCAACATGCAGAGCTATCAAACTGTCAAAGAAATAAATGTATTATTGAAATAGATAAACTGAGTGAAAGCATGTTGTTTACAATGCAGAGAAATGGTGGGGATGGAGGAGAAAAGAGAAACAAAAATACTGAGTGTATTTCCTGATGGAAGGGAACTGATACGAAAATAAATATCTTGTTCAATTGAACATCTGCACAAAAATGTCTAATCTGGCAGGAGGAATAGATACTGATAATTATGTTACAGAAGCACATCCTGCAGTCATGAATGTTATAGAAAAAGATGTTCTAAACATGACAGACTTCATATGTAGCAGTTAATTAAACATAACTGCATCAAATTGCACCTACAAGTGTGGAGGCACATCAGAGCTGAGAGTCATTGTACTGGGAAGAACATGCAGATCATCATATAGGGTTGTTTTCACAGTGAAAGGAGTCAGCATGTTGAAATTGTTTTCCTGAGGTGGAGAAGTTTTTAATTTAAGCATCAGTAAAGATGTGGGCTATGTCTGTGCTTCTGTCTGGAGAAGTTTTTAATTTGCATCAGTAAAGATGTGGGCTATGTCTGTGCTTCTGTCCACTTCAGAGCATCCAGGAGCAGAGGGAGCGCTGCCTATCATTTGTGAACAGCCCAAGGACTACCTGAGGACAGCCTGCCAGGCGTCGTTGATAGAGTGTACTGACAGTGTATGGGCAGTGTACCATCAGTGCAGTGTCTGCAGAGGGTGTGTATGGCTGCACATGCATTTACTCCACCAGACCCACCTTTTGCAGACCCTGGGGAATGACGCTTTCAGATGATGACCTTTGTGTCTGCTCCACTTCTGCAGCATAGTCAAACCGGATGGGTTGCTGCCTTCCTAGTTTTCCACGTGGAGCACCTCTTGGAAGCAGGAATTCTAGCTAAGCCTCCTGAGATAGTTGGTAATTTTGTGATAAAATGCATCGGTTTTGAGAAGATGACAAAGCATTAAGATGATGCTAAACCTGCTTTGAAAACATTCAACTCTCTGGAAATATCTTCTGGTCAAAACTGCTGTGCCTATTACCTTGGCTAGTCAGACCAGTACTTACAACATTAATTTCGGCTGCAAGTGATAGAGGTTCAGACTGCTCTTTTATCTGGCATAGCAGCTACAGCCATCATCTTTCTAGGATGGAGGTTACTGCACTCAACTATGGGATTGTAAGAGCATTTTCTTTGTTCTTTTCTACATTCAAATTATCAAGCATCTCTTAAAGCAGAGATCTAGCTGCCAGTGTTGCAGGAAAACTAACCCTTTTCATATTGAATCATTCCTTCTATTAGCAAATAGTTAATGGAAAGCTCTGCTAGGTATAGCTGATGTACTGTGGACTACTTTGGGATTTTCTTTAGAAATTTGGCACATGAGATCAGGCAAACCCATGCCTTGGCTTCATTCTTTCTATGCCAGTTGAGGGCACTCATGGCTAGTTTATTGTCCAAAAGAACTGTTGCCTTCTCTGTCTAAGTACACTCTTGTCATGTTCATGAAAATCTTCAAAAGGCCATAATTTCATCATGCAGAAGACGTAACACAGGAGATTGATAATAGAAATTCGAAATGTTTTCCAGGACAGGAAAATTAATTTGTATCCACCTTCACATAAAGTAGGCTCTTGAACTACAGAGCCGACAAATCTTGTTTTCCAGAAATAGTATAATTTTTCATAAAATAGATGGCCCTTTCCATAAAATGCTGACTTGCTGCAAAGTTCTTTCTGATTTACAGTATCTCTTTTTTGACAATGTATTAGAATTGGTTAATTAATTATAAGTCTTTTAAAAAATCCTTTGATGAAGTAGCATAAATTATGTAACCCTTGATTTTGGCATTTTCTGTCAGACCATATCATAGGCTATAAACAAAATGCATTTTGAGAATGAGAGACACAGGCAGTAATTAGGTAAAGAAAATAGTTATTACTAAAAGTAAATATTTAAAAGAAATATCATAACTTGTTCCTCAAAAATTTCCCTCTTACTAAAGACAGGGGAGCAATCATTAACTCTCTGCAGGTGCCACGTGGAACGCCAAGCAATAGGTTCTAATTACAAACAGTAAGAGCAAAGAATCAGAGCATGTTGAGATGAAGAGATATGCAAGACCTCTGACACAGGACATGCAACATGGCTAGAAGAGCAGAAAAAGTCTAGACTAAGAGAAACTATTTAAACCCAACTTTTGTCTATGGTAAATGAGCAATTGTACAATCTATTTCATTGGCTTGGCTGAGGGGTAATAGCTTTTCTCTGACAAGGGGAATATTGTCACATCTATTTTTTAGTACATCCTTAATGAGAGATCCTCTTCTGGTTGTTTTTTTCAGCCTGATAATCTCAATTTTTTTATGTTGTTATGCATCTTGAGAGGACATATAAACTTTTGTATTTGCTCATTCCTGATGGTTCTAATGAAGTGAAGTCTATGAGACTGAATGAAACATCTATGAAAGTCTTGATTCTGTTAGGCACTTACAGTATCCCACTTGCAGTAAATTTGGATAATGATGATCTATACAAATTGTTCAGTAATGCATGTTTATGCAATTGCTAAGGGGAGGACATCCATAAAACACACATGGAAAGAATAAACCCAGCAAGGGTATTCAGCTGGAGTCAACAGATCATCAAAGATAATCAAACACAGAAGATACATGTTTGCATATTAAATTCGGTGCTGATGCAAATGGATCCAAATATCACTAAGGCTAGTGGGAGTCATAAAAAGGTGGAATCTGCCCATCTGCTTTTAAGAGAAGAAAGGTAAATAACCCAATCAGTAGCTCAATTTCTGAGACAGATTCACTGTTCTACTACACATGCACTGTCCATTTGTCTACCAGTGTCAAGCTCAGATGTGGAGAAAAGTGGTAGAAAGTGATGGAGCATGGCCACTAATTGTATTTAGGATGACAGATGCTCTGGAGAGAAAAATAAGTTCTCATTAATTACTTCACCACTTGAAATAGATTATTTTTAAAGGTTATGAACTATTCAATTAATGGTTTGTTTGCATCACAGCCAAAGGTGACCAGACTGCTATATACCTTTATTGCAGTCCAGGGCAGGACAGATCGATAAGGAAACCTGCCATCCCTTGATTCACTGCAATACTCCCTGGGGCTCAGATACTATTGGGAGACTGTTTTAGAGGAAGTAAAACCTGTTTAATTCTTGTCCATACCATCTATTGGAAATCATCCCCTGTGGATGCTGTCTTCCAGACCTTTCTTGGGCATTTTCTTGGTGAGTGTTACTTGTCATGGGCTAAAATTCTGTTAGTGACTATGATAACCAGCAGGATGGACCATCATGAATATAGTATTCCAGCTTGTTACTTGGTAATCTAGTAGCTGTATATACATAGCCTGGTGTTTGGCGCAGCCCCCGTGAAGCTTTCTAACTATGCAAAAGGAAAGACCACAAAAATAACTTACTGGTTTTGTCTTTTTTTTTTTTCTTTCTCATGTGTTTTCTCCTATATCCTGTGATATCTCAAGGTAACAGGGGACCCATTATAAACTCCATGAGTCGTGATACCAGGGTTCTTGAAAAGGTTGAGAAAGTGTAGCAGAACTGCCCCCCATCATGCCTGGGAGCTGCTAAGAGTTTGAGTGAAAGAAAGCCTTTAATTTGTTCTCACTGTTGAACACAGATTAAATAGAAAAATTAAATAAAGTTAAGTAAGCAAGCAAGCAGTTGGGCTGGCCTGATCAATAATTTTGAAAATTTTAGACATAAAGGCTAGGAAATGTTAATGAGAGAAAAGCCCACCAAGTCTGGCTGCAGATACCGATGTGATAAAACTTTTTTTCTTTTTTAAGGGTGACTTGTAGAAAACTCCTTCTTCTCTCTCTCAGTTTTACCCCTTCAATAAGGGATGCTAGAGTCTGAAATTCCACTGTGACGTTCATTAGACAAGGGGACAAGGACCATTATTTCCTTATTATTATTCAGTGTAAAGTTTTCTCTTTTTAAAATGGTAGCTCTCAAGTAATTGTAAAGGAATGAACCAGAAGGGAGTCACCTTTAAAAGTCACTTCAAGCCAGTGTAATGTAATTAAACAAACTACTCAGAGTAACAAGCTTTAGAATCTCATTAACCACATTTATATCTGTCACAGGAAAGCTTACCCAGATACCAATAAGAAACACACTGTAATAACTTCAAAGTCTGCTTAGAAGTGCATGCAAATGGATATTTTCATTTTTTAATATGACACCAGGAAATGAAATGATCTCAGAGTTATTCTATTTTTAAAAAGCATTCTACATTTTAGTTTTATGTAAAAAACAAGGATAATGGAAAAAATTACATTCTATCTCCATTTCACCTTACTACAGTCATGATATCTACGGGCATGTTGACAGGGCTGGTTGCAGACACTTCAACCTATTATACAGCTTCCTGACTGAAGTTGGAGAATGAGGTATTCAGTGAGGCCAGGAATAGGAGGAAGCAGTTTTTGCTCTATCTTAAATAATTTTTAATAGTCCTAGGTAATGTACCATGGAACTTTCTTAACTAATCTTTTCATTGATCATTACAAGAAAACATGTCACTGTATGGTTCCTGCATTGTGTCTGGTATGTTCAATTTACTGTATTCTTTGTATGTTGATGCACTCTTGCAGCTCAGTTTGCAAGTCCACCGCAGAACGTTTCCTGTTGTTTGATTTCTCCAGCATGTTCTAAATGCACTGCTGACATTTTGTATTGTCCCCATAAGTTTTCATCAGTCACAGACTATATTCTCCATATTGCAGTCAGATAATCTGAGGCAGAGTAGTAGAGAATTGGAGTTTACCAGAAGAAAGCCAGGATGGGACATGAAACTGACCTCAGCAATATTTCTTCTGTGAGACACTTTAGCATTGTGTCCCACGCTCACTAATCTATTGACATTCAAAGTTGATTTTCTTAAAGTTCTATCTGTTTCCAAAGTCATGGGATTTTTTTATGTGAGGAATTCAGCATTTACTTCTAATGAAGTAAATGTTAGCCTTTATGATTTTAAAGTAAAACTTGGAATCACATTTCCATGGCACAAACAGATGGTAAATAATATTTCCAAACTGTTCCATTTTTAATATATAGGAATGACCTCATGATCCTTTAGGATATGAAATACGATTTTTTCAGTGTTTGGCACAGACCTATTGGTACAGTAACAGCTATGAGAAAGTAATAGTCAAATATGTTAGGAATATATGGAAATAAAATTATCAAGTGTTTTACTGACAGCTCCAATCATGTTTGTTACATTCACGTGTAGAAGTTCTGGCTACTGCTTAAGGGCTCTCCCTAGTTTCCAGAGAATAAAGGAAGGATTTGTGTCAAATTTCCTGTCTTAGAGTTAGCACGAGTAGGGCTACAAGCAGCAGTACATGAAAAGATACCCTGGTTAGTGCCTAGTATTGGGGCATGTTGGTTAAGCACTTTCTTTGCTTTATATTCCTGTAACACACTTCCCTGCTGCTGCTGTGTGTTTTTTCCCATCAGAACTCTCACCAGCTTACAGGTATGAGAAAGTGGACATATCTAATCAGAAAAAGCATATAAATTAAAAGGTAATGTAGTTGTTTGGGTTTGTTGGGGGTTTTATGAGGTCTTTTTGTTGTTTGATTTAGATGGATTTTTTTTTTAATGGCAGCTTAATCTTTATGTTTGGAATATATATGTATTATCAAATCACCCTGAAAGGTGGAGTTTCTTTGCCCAAATGGCAGCTTCTGTAATTAGCCAATTTATGATCTTTTTAAAAAAGGAAATTCCATCTCTACCTCCTCTTAATTTTCTTAACTCTACAAATGATCTCTAAAAGTCAAGGACATCAACAGAAGCTGGGCAAACTAAGTCTGTATATAAGAAACAGAGAAAAAAAAAATCTTTACAATTTTTTAATTAATATGATTTTTTTTGCTTGCTTTTTTCTTTTATAGCACGAGGTAAATGTCTGCATGCCTGCTTATCAACTTGTCACCTCCTCTCAAACACACAGTGAGCAGAAATCAAAGAGCTGTAACCCTTGAGCCTCCCTGAAGAAGGGGTGCTGGGAACCACTGCTCCTCTCAGTGTCTCACTGAGAGCGGAAAAAATGAAGTGATGAAACCTTGCCTAACCTGACTTTGAGCCCAGGTTACTTAGGATATCATGAACTTCTGAAAGAGGGGATTTCTCCTTTCATAAGCCACTGGGCAGCAGAGAAAGAAGTCTGATGTTAAAAAAAAAAAAAAAAAAAAAAAAAAAAAAAAAAGGAGGGAGCAACAACTCAGTCCCTGGGGAAGGAGGAGAATGATGACCCCGTCATGCTTGCCTGTGCAATGCCCTGGGAGCGTGGGGGGGCTGATGAGATCAGTTGTGCCTCTGTGTGTGTATGGCAAGGTCAGGAGAGCCCATTAATCACTCCTGGAGGAGGGAGTGATATACTGCTTCCAGTTCATTATGATAAACAAATTCTTAATCTTCTCTTTCCCGACCTATTCCGAAACAGAAGACAACTGGGAGAAGCTTGGCCTTAGTCCCATCAATACAAATGCCTTTTCCCTGAGCTGAGTAAAGCACCTTGCATGTGTCATGCAGGGAAACTCATGTGCTCTGTGACTACTCAAGGGGGAGGACATCTCCCTCCCTATGACATTCAAAAGGGTTCAGATGACATCTGCTCTGTTTCAGACATCCCTCTACACATATGCATCTACCAGCCATATATATAAAATATGTCAAGAAAAGTTTTCAAAACTGTATTTTTCTATAAGAAAATTAATTTGCTCATCTTTATGTTAATTTAAAGAGGTTTGTCTAATAACTTATTAATTTCACCCAGTCATTCCTAAAATTGTTATGAATAGTTGGGAGAAAAATTAAATTCGTGACTGAATTGTTGACTGATTGTCTTCATGCCCTATATTTGCTGTGTATATTGATTCTTTAAGTGTGTATTTTTGTTCTTTAAGGGATGTTCCTGGTTCTTTAAGCTTTTGCCTCTGGTAGTGTTGGATTTTCCTATGTATATGTGCTTGTGCATCATCACTACTTATGAAATGGAATTAAGAAACCAAATCTAATCTTACATTATGCCATTTATGAACTGACTGTGAACAAATGTGACCAGGAAATAAGAGTGATTTTAGACACTGCATCTAAAATAACCTTCTACAGAAGGAGTGGGAATAATTTATTTACCAATTTTGAAGTGGAGCTTTAACAACTGTATGAACAAGATAGTATGGTATTACAGTGTGCAGCTACACAGATCCTTTCCTATCTTGCGTTAATATAATTGTTGAATCAGCCTCAGATTTTGAGAACTAGAGGTGCTCAAGTTATTACAAATATAGAAATTCAAAACTATGAATTTGAAAAAAAACACTTAACTAGATTTCACATGCAGAAAACCTTAAAAATACCATGAAGCTTCAGTTTCACTGTCTGTCTGAGTGTCTACATGAAACAATCTAGAAACTCCAAGGTTATTAAACACTTGGCTCTAAAATACATTTTCTGTTTACTAAATTACAATGAAAATGTGTTGTGTTCAGTGGTAAAGTTTCTTAACCACTAGTACCAAGGGTTCACTTAGGGTAAAGTCACTGAAATGACACACTTCAATTGTGCTTGATATGTCACTAATTAAAGAGGAAAGCATGCTGTGAGAGACAACTGCTGCTGTCTCTCTTCTCAGACCATCTCTCTGTCACTGAGCTAATGGAGCAATTCTGTGTTTCAGTCCAGAAGCAGACATTTTTGTAATTATCTGCAGTCTCATACTAAATGCTTCATCCAATAAATAATTTTTAGCTTTAACTCATTTCCTCCACTTAAATACACTGTGCGTTCAAAGATGTAATTAAAAACTAGTGCTGTTGTCTAACATCAGTTTAGGCTAGCAAACAATCATTCACCATCTGGAGGCTAAGCTATAAAAGAAGATAATCTGAAAAGAAAAAACATACTGGTATTTGATGTTCCCTGAAATATATAGCCTTTGTTTTCATTTGATTGCTGTAAATCTGGAGCAATTCTACTGTGTACTCATGGTAATTGCATATTAGTATATATTTGTATACTAATGTGTCTTGTATAAGGTTGACTGAGGAGAGGAAAAAATCACAGAATCATAGAATGGTTTGGGTTGGAAGGGATCTTAAAGATCATCCAGTTCCAAGTCTCTGCCATGGGCAGGGGCACCTTCCACTAGACCAAAGCCCCGTCCAGCCTGGCTTCGAACACTGCCAGGGAGGGGGCAGCCACAGCTTCTCTGGGAAACCTGTGCCAGTGTCTCACCACCCTCACAGTGAAGAATTT
The DNA here is from genome assembly GCF_003259725.1 of Athene cunicularia. Lineage (NCBI taxonomy): Eukaryota > Metazoa > Chordata > Aves > Strigiformes > Strigidae > Athene > Athene cunicularia. The sequence continues at coordinate 22,417,356 of NW_020799142.1, forward strand.
CCTTCTGAAAGTGAAAAGCAAGAAAGAGATAAAAACCCAAGCCCTTATCACTTCTCTTTTGAACTGCTTTCTACAGAAGCATCTGTTCTGGGCAAATGATAATAAGGGGTAAAACTTTGTTTAGCTTAATGTAATTGGGTAAGAGCAGCACCAAAAAACATTTGGCTTGCTTCATCCAATGGAAAACATTGTAGAGCAGAAAGAGCATTTTTGTAAACTATGAATTTTATCATAGGTCTCATGATATTTAGCTTGATCCTAAAAAAAAAAAAAAAAAAAAAAACTTGTGAAAATCTTGCCTTTGTTTTGTTTTGTGTTTTTATTAGTTCATTCCTGATGTGGGTAGGAAAAAAAACAACTGGTAGAATAAAAAACACATTTTCAGAAGGCCAATAAAAGAATGCATGATTTTAAAACCTCTTTATTTTTTTGGCCTAGTTTGTGTTTTTAGGTCATGATAGAGGAAGTGTTATATGACTTTTACATGCTCTGGTTTGGCCATACTGAAATACACAACTCCAGAGTTAAAGCCCCTGGTCATGTGATTAGGTGTTACAGCTGGGCCAACCTCATGGTCCACTGCTGCCAAGAGACTAAAGTCCTTCCCTGTTTCCCATCCCCCCCACTCCTGCTGTGCAGCTCTGTCCCTGCCTTCACACAGATTTTGGCCACACTGTGAGCTGATTTAGCTTGCTAAACCAGAAGCAGAGACTTCACTCTCTTTGCAATAAATTATCTCTCTAACATGCTAACAAGCTGAAATGGCTCACCAAGGGGGCTGACCAGTGCAAGAGTGAGTTCCGGGGAAGGAGTAGGAACAGTTGTCTTGAACTAGTGTGTAAAGTGGTAATAAAAGGAGCTTTCTGGTTTTGGTGATAGAAAGCTGTCAGATTCAGTTGTAATAGCTAACTTCACCTTGGGAAGCACAAGTCATCTGACTTGAACAGAGTAATAAGATTAATAAACTCTTGATACCAGCTGGTAATAAGGACATCGGTAATTTGGGGCTCTGGGGATTTTCTGTGGCATTCTGAATTTTCTCCATTTTAATGAGCCTTCTAATGCTTTTTCTGTCTGTTCATGTATATCCCTCAGAGAACCTGCTTATAGAGCTCCTGACCAGTTTCTCTGTGGTGAGGATTGTTTTCTTTTCCAGTGCTCTTTCTATACATAGCTTTCATGGTAGCTGTATAGTGAGTAAAACTATAGCATGAGAAACTTGCTGTAGAGTTATTAGTGTTTGTTCCCATTAAAACATAGTTTTGTTGAGAAATAAGATCTGTAAGTAGAGAAGTCTAAGAAAAGATCTTGCAGTGCCAAGACATCTTTTAATTTTGAAACAAGACTATTCATGCAAAGTAAAAGAAAATTTGCAATAGATTTTACATGCTCCAAGGCAAAAACTATCAGATATAGAAACTGTATATCTCTCTTGGTTCATCACTTAACATTTTATTCCCTCTCTGTATTTTTCCTCAGAGAGAATCCTCCAAGTGTGGGTGATAGCTTTGGTGATCAAGAAATAAGAGATTCACACTTGTAAACATTTGAGTGACCTTAAAAATGTGTTGATAAAAGGAGAGCAAGTAGTAATCACTGCTCTTTCAGGGTTTATTTTCAGCTGCCATGTCAAGTTGAGAATTGCAACTGCTAAAGCGGCAGCACAGTTTCAGATCTCATTTCAAAGACATTCAAATGAAGAACTTCCAGTTGTGACACACGCCCTTTTATTATCCTAAAAGTGATTGATATCTTGCTGGAGGCAGCAGTACCTGTGAAATATTATGCATCTTTTAAACAATTCCTGCTGTCTCTGCTTTAAATAATATGGTCCTTACAATGGAAAATGGCCAAAGAGAGGCCAAAAAATTACTTGTCATTCCTAGATATATGGACTGTGGAGGTCTCTTCAGGATGTACTGCACATATATATATATATATATATATATATATAAATATATGTGCATATGTACATGATTGTCTAAAACCAGCCCTATAATGCCATACACATTATAGAACCTGACTTAGAACAGATTTTTTTTTTTTTAGAAAGTCTGTAAGGAGATGAGAGAAAATCCTGGACAATAGGTTCAAAAGAAATGTTCCCTCTAATAGCTGTAATCATATTACCGGGGGATAGGAGGGGATGGACCACTGGCAGCAATTAGGCTCATATATTCTTCCTAAATATCATCTCCTACTGTCACTGTCAGAGGAATAACATTAGATGTAAATGGATCATTGGTCTGACACAACAAGATGTTTCTTATTATGGAAATTGAACCAAGACTGTAGTTGGTTGTATGAGATAGGAATTTAAAAATCAGGCTGTGGCAATTACTTTGTAGGAGGGTGCAAAATTTTATTTGATGTCTCAGTTTCCCTGTCTTAATAAGATCCTTTGCAAATAGTTATGTAAGAATACACTTCCTGAACTGAGAAAAATCAAAAAGGATTTTAAAAATTAATGGTTTTAAATTTTTTTTAATATATAAAATTATGGAGGGAAGGGTCTTCTGGCAATATTGTCAATACTAAAGCTGGGGCAAATTTTCAAAATCTCTTTGCCTACATGTGAAATTCAGATTTCAGATAAATATATTTAAAGCACCATACACAGATTGCTTCTGTTATTATTCCATAAAAGTGATTGCCAATCATACTGTATTTAATTATGTTGCCCTTCCATTTGGCATTTGCCTACTGTAGTAGCCCTCTTTTTTTAAGTCCTTTTCACTATCACAGTGATCTTTCAAATATTCTAGAGATTAGCAAGAAAGCTACAAAAATTGTAAAGCTGGCAAACCACATTATCTCATTTAAACATTTTTTAGGAAAAAATATTTGATTTGAATGGAAGAGATCCAACCTTTAATGAGAAAGTGCATGAACTCCAGACCTCATTTAATTTTGACCACTTGAAGCTGGCACTCCCTTCTCTGCTCAGTCCTCATTTGAGTTGTATGAACTAATGTCTCTCACCTTGCAAGAGGTCAATGTGGAGATATGTGTTTCCATTTTCCCATGAAAAATACTTTGCAATATTGCAAAAAGTTCTAGGACTATTGAAATCAGATTTTTTTCCCCAAGTGTGTGTTTCCTCAGTATTTTTTAATTTATTCCAGATATATATCCTAAATGTCTCTCTAAAATTAAGTTCTTCAATGAAGTTTCACAATTAATGTATACTTGAATCTGAAACCAAACCTAATAAACATAGGATTAGTTCAGTTCTGAGTAATACAGTTGGTTTTTTTGCCAGAGCATTAATATAAGAAAAATGCTTGGTGTGTTGTACCATTTAATGGCATTGGCCTTTACCATCCCTGCCAAATTAAAGGCCATTTCATAGTCTGTGCTTCTAACCTAGAACATACTTGGTGGTCTAAATTTTTTTGAGCCAAGAAAATGTCTTCAAGATGGTTTGGTTTGCTTTTAAGAGCAAAAGTGGATGCCTAATATTTACCACATGATAATTTCCAAAACAATTACAAGCAAAACTGATTGAAATCTGGCTCGAGCTGCGCTCCATTCTATGTTGAAGCATGTTTTATTGAATGGGAAAGTGTTTGGAGATCTTCCACCAGAAAATAGAGGTCTTGAAACGTGGGGCTCTTGAATATAGAAAATTACAGTAAAATGCCACTGACTATATATTTACAACAGTGAGAACATTTCTTGTTTTGATTCTGTGTCAATGATGAAAATCAAGGCAGAGGTAGAAAGGAGTGACATGGGAGGAAATCATGGTCCCATGAAAATTGTTTACATTAAAGTAATCTCAGCTAATTGCACTCCATTGTGTGTAAAATGTTCTTTGATATATACTTGTGAATGAAGCAAGTTCATGGCAAGAATAAGGAGTTCATTGCTGATTCATTATAGCTTTGCTCCAGACTAATTTGTTTGACTGTTATTTTTAATACTGGATTTGGGGACATCAGACAATGCTGCTGTCAATGGTTAAGATGTACCTCCAGTTTTCAGACATAATGATAGTTTAAGGGTTTAATTGAAATTTATGTGTGCTCTTGTATAAATGAATCCCTTCAGCTTCTTCATGTCATTGTACAGCTTCACCTCAAAGATTAAGACCTTGTAGATGAAGTCTCTTCACAAAGTAATTTTGCTTTATATAGGATTGTCTAGTGAATGAACATGGAGAACTATGAATGAATTCTATTGGAAAAAAAAGAGTAAAAAATTTAATTCTGCTGCATGTGAACACTCAGGGGTAAGGCTGAAGCAATCAATTTTACTTTAACAAGTTGTTTGGATAACTATTTTTAGGTCTACCCTATAGGCAAAGCAGATAGAAACACACTTAGAACAGGAATATTTCCTGCAGGTATAAAGCAAATACCAGTCTTGTGAGAACCCGTTTTGAATTGGCTGAAAAATTTATACATACTTTGCCTCTGTAATTACTTTGTTACTACATTTTGCAAGATTAGCTGAAAATGAAATTGCAACAAAAACATGCAGAATTTTCCATCCCTTTTTATCAGCTCTTCTAGTCAGTTTTGTTAATAGGTGCTCTTCAAAACTGTCTGATATTCCAGAACAGGTGATCGAATTGTGAGACTTGTGTTGCAGACAGTGTAACTGACACGGGCCTCACTGAACCTCACAGCATATGCACTAGAGGGCATTTGAACTGTCAGACATCTGAAAATGTGCTAGATCACTGCACAACACTACAACCAGCAACTAAACCATTGCAATGGACAGGTCTGAAAATGCAAACCTGTATACCGAAGTAAGCAGGCTGCTCCATGTGGCAAACAAGTGAAGGATAGACCTGTGAGACTGATGAGGTGTGAAGCGTGAGGAGTGCTGAAACATGAGAGTGGTATTGGGACAGATAAGGAGCTACAGCATGGAGGGAGCAAAAAACCTCCTTCCGTTTAAAACCATTACCCTTCATCCTGTCACTACAGTCCCTCCTCATCTTTTCTGTAGGGCCCCCTTTAGGTACTGGAAGGCATCTATAAGGTCTCCCTGGCACCTCCTCCCCCTGTCCTGCCCTGTCCTGTCCTGCCCTGCCCTGCCCTGCCCTCCCCTCC
>NW_020799142.1:22422471-22488748 GCF_003259725.1 Athene cunicularia
TATAAGAGACAGCTCCTGTCCATGTTGCTGACAAAGATGTTTAACATTTATTTACTTCTCTCACTCTTTAAAGCATGAATATAACACCTTACTGTCATGACCTATAAATCATTTATATTTAAGTTATGTACCAGGTTTCCAACCTCTCTGCCTGCATCATCTAAGATAAGGGTGCATATCTTTGCTAGTGACTTAATATATTCGAGTTAAAAATGTGATCTGCTGCCAAAATAAAGATGAAAATTAACCCTACTGTCTTAGTGACCAGATATGCTTTTTACAGGAATGGAAGGGGGTTAGAGCTTCTTTTTGCAGTGGTGGAAAGGCTGAAGAGATCAGGTTTGCTTATGTTCCTTACCCATAACTGTCTTGTAAACATGGTAATGTAAGGTTTCTGAGTATGAGATGCCACCTTCTGATACAATTGAAGCTTCTTCAAGTAGCCAGGCTGTCCTGTGTCAATATAAAGGTCTTGTCTAAGCTTTTAAAAACAGAATGGTTCAACACTTTCTCAAGGGGCTGAAAAAACTGTAGTCTGAACATGTCTCCACAAATTTTCTCAAAGCCTCTGGTTTGTGTCTAAAAGCTTTTTGTGTCCAATAGCTTTTATATTTTTTTCTCTAGTACTAAGATTCCAGATTGCCTTTGCCTACATAACCTCCATTATGATTTTCTCTGCTAAGAGATCTCAAGTAACTAACTTCTCCCAGTTAATTTTCAAATCCTCAATTTGTCTTCATTTCAGGTTTATGATAGAAGGGTGGGATTTTCTTTGAAGCTGTGTTCTAAATATATGCGTGTTCATATAAATGTGATATGTATATAGCATTAGAAGGTACTTCAAGAAGTTAGTGTTATTTCCAAATTTGGGGTCAAAGCATATTATCATAATCTTCCAAGATCAGATAAAGAATCATTAATACATCAATTAATACATTTAAAGCCCAAATATGCATGGATAAATAGTCTATATAGGAAATTTCATATTCTTCATTGCTGAAGCAACGAGCAACTGCCATCATGGGTACCAACAATTACCACTCCTGAGAGCATAGATATACCCAGATACCTCTGGTACTCTGCAATCTCCTGTTGAGATTATGTCACTTAGAGTCATAACTTCTGAAGTTTTTTCACCTAAAAAAGGAAATATTTGATTCTCTAACAGGGAAATAGGAATCTCCAGGCCTTAATAGGCAGTCAGACAGAAATCGTGATCAGTTCTTTGGAGAATGGTGACTGAAATGATGGTCATAGCTCTTTCTCACAGCAGATCTAATTCTCTCTGTGTATTTTCAGTGGGGAGAGATGGCCAGGAAAGAGCTTTCTTCAGGATCTATGGCTTAAAAGGAGCATGTCTGCTCCTGGTTTGATATCCAGTGTTGTGTTTAGAGAACACTGACATTTGGATCTGTTTGGGGATTGTGGGCAGAATATGCCAAAGTGGAGCAGGTAAAATATCCTTGCCTGAGTATTCAAATCTGAGGCATACCACGACGCTTTAACAGAGATCAGCTTTAACAGAGATCAGCTGAGTATTGCAAAACCCAGATGTATTAAACAGATTCGTGCAGACCTTGGAGGCTGCCAATATCTGGAGACATGGGGGCTCTGGCATGGGTACCCAGGGCATTAAAGGAGAACCCCAGGAGCAGGAAAGAACTATTGCCTTTACTGTACTTCTCAGACTTGTAAGAGTTGCTTTCCTACTATAGATTTTTTGGAGGTTTTTTTATTTTTAACAAGAATTTGACTGGCTTCAAAGAGTTTAGTTTGTCTACTTTCCATGCAGCTAAACTTTCCCATGGCCCAGCTTTACTTTCACTGCAATTGAAGTTGTTGTTTTGTTTTGCTTGAAGAAGCCACTGCTCTGTGAGGCTACAGCAACAGCACATAAATATTTGTCTGCCTTAGTTTTTGAGAATTCACCCAATGTTGCTTGGATAGTGAGCATTTTATATGACTGTCCTAATGAAGATGGGATACTTGTGGGTTTTTCTGGTGTGGGGGAGGAGAAGATTAAAGAAAAAGAAGTAGAAGACTTTTAGGGGTTAGTTCCCCAAGGATTAGTTAATTTTTCCTTTGACCTCAGTAGTGCTTGGACAAATAAACTCATTTTGGAGTCTAGAAGCAGATTAGCATGTTCATTAGCCTCAAGCCAAGTCATTTAGTCTGCCAGTTTCAGTTTCTGAAAGTGCTGTTGCCATAACAAAGGTTTATGCATAGTTCCATACATCTGGGACAGACTGCCATAAAGCCAGAGCAGCCTACACAGTGAAAAGCAGAAGTTCATATCCACTGTGTGTGTTGGAAAAGCTGCTAGCGCTGCCTGACTTTCCAAGCACAGAATGAAGGAGAGATGCCAGTGGATTTGAACCCTGTCACAGCACGCTGAAGCCAGAACCATTGCAGGAGAGAGGTAGATAATGGCAGTGTGAAATTCTCTGTAGGGTGGTGAGGATAGCTACACAGGGAAACATTAATCAGTTTTGAATTGGTTTAATAGAATAATCCATAACATTTCTGCAGGGAAATATTGAAGTATTTAAAATTAGAGCTGTGGGAACTCAGGGGGGGAAAATCTGCCTGGCAAGAGACTTGCATTTGTTTTGGTTTTGTTTTTTTTCTTTAAGAAAATTAAAATCTCTTTCAACTTTGTGAAGATGAGCACAACCACAGTAAAGCCCACAGAGAATTCAGATGCCAAAGAAAAATATCAAAATTAGTGTTGCAGAGCCAAATAGTGAGACTTAATATTTTTTGTCATCATTGCAGAAGGGATCATATGCAGTAGAAGGAATGTGGATGTTACAAGCCATGACCTAGCTTGCTTGCCAGATTGTTTTTTTCTAGCACAAATATAGAACTACCTTAGTAAAGGTCACAGCCAAGGCTAAGTGGAGAATGTAAAAGAGGGTTTTCTTGTTGGTGAATGAATTTTTCAAAACAGTTTCCCACTTCCACTGAGTTGTTGTTGTGTTGAGCTCTTTTCCGTGACAAACCCTGATTTAATTGCATCATTTAAACTGTTAAATTCTACAAAACATTGAGTCTTTGCCAAATAAGGATGCTGGTGCTGCATATAATATAATTTGATAGTTGTTACTCATATCAGAACCTCAAGGATTTATGAGTTTTCAAAGTCCATTCACAGATTTTGTAGCTATAGGACAAGGGGTAATAGTTTTAAGCTAAAAGAGCATAGATTTAGACTAGATGTAAGGAAGGCATTTTTTATGATGGTGGTGATGAAACACTGGAACAGATTACCCAAAGAGGTGGTAGTTGCGCTATCCCTGGAAACATTCAAGGTTAAGGTGGACAGGGCTCTGAGCAACCTAATCTAGGTGAAGATGACCTTTAAAGGTCCCTTCCAACGCAAACTACTCCCCACAGGAATCCAGTTGCAGAAGACAACTCACTTGATAAAGGTAGGTAGTAAATGAAGATTATCCTGTATTTTCTTTAAACAGAGTAAGTCACAAAACTAATTAAGGATTAATTATTAGCAGCATGTAAGTAAGTGTCCTGAATCCCATAGCCCAAGGCTGAGTGAGAGTACTGGCCTGTTAGATATTTCTTAGAAACAGGCAAGGGGTTTGTGGTGTGTACACTTGCAGTAATTCCCATTGCAGAACAAGCAGGGGTATCCACCTTGGGTGTGCATCACAAAACCTATATGATTTACATTGCTTACAGAACAATATGAAAAAAACCTGTTTCATTGATATATCTTTCCATTGTTTTAAGATTTATAGAAATAGTACAGAAACCCCCTACAAGATCCCAAACAGTCACATGATCAAAAATGATGGATTTTATACAGCAGTGATAGCATGAACGCTACTCAGGCAGAGCCCTGGCCATGGTATCCTCAGCATCTGTGACTGTCAAACTGGCCTTTGAAACTCCAAGTATTACGGTTCACAACACAGCAAATAGTCTGGTCAGGGAGACAGACATAGTCACACAAATTTCCCCTGTGGCTGTCCCTAGTGGTTTACAGAATTACAGCTATGTGGCCTTCTGAAATCTCTGTCCTTGCGTTCAGGTCTCTTCATTGACTCCAATGAAACCAGTTTTTGTCTTCAAGACAATGATCCCCACAGTGTGAAATAGGATGGAAGGTGAACCTTCAAAGTCATGACACAGTCTGAGAGTTTCTGATCACCTACAAATCAGGCATATCTAGGAAAATATTTTTAAACTAAGATTCTTGTATAAAAATGCAAACCAAAGAGAACAGAGCACTGTGGTGAAATTTAATTTAGCTTTATAAAGAGGTATAACAGCATCTTTAAAAAGTAATAAATAGGTTTTGCATCTTCGGATGTAAAATAATCACAGTTCATATAAAGATTTTTATGACTTTGGAAAATACAATGTGTGAACCAGAACCTAGAGAAACCCTTTCAGAAAAGCATTTCTGTAACTATTATCTCAGACATTTTTCTAAGAATTGATAGATCTTCATGTCACGTAAATCTATGAAAGCTCAGAATGAGGAGGGTTACTATAAGCAGCTTGGGTGTTGCATTATGTTCAGTTTTGGGCCCCTCACTATAAAAAGGACATGGAATGACTCGAGCGTGTCCAGAGAAGGGCAACGGAGCTGGTGCAGGGTCTGGAGCACAGGTCGTACGGGGAGTGACTGAGGGAACTGGGGGTGTTTAGTCTGGAGAAGAGGAGGCTGAGGGGAGACCTCATCGCCCTCTACAGCTCCCTGAAAGGAGGGTGCAGAGAGCTGGGGATGAGTCTCTTTAATCTAGTAGTAAGCAACAGGAGAAGAGGGAATGGCCTCAAGTTGCACCAGGGAAAGTTTAGAGTAGATGTCAGGAAGCATTTCTTTCCAGAAGGGGTTGTTGGGCGTTGGAATGGGCTGCCCAGGGAGGTGGTGGAGTCCCCATCACTGGAGGTGTTCAAGAGTCGGGTCGACTTAGCACTGAGGGATCTGGTGTAGTTGGGAACTGTCAGTGTGAGGTTAATGGTTGGACTGGATGATCTCCAAGGTCCTTCCCAACCTAGTTGATTCTGTAATTCTCTGATTCTGTGATTCTTGTACACCATTCATAGTACTAGCACAGAACAACATGGGCTCAGTGAATGCCATTGTTTCCCTACTTTCAATTGTTGATAAATAACTCAACTCCAACAAGTCCTCAGAGATCCATTACTTATGTCAGATAAGGACTATAGAAGAAACAGAAAATAAAAAGTGGAATTTTAGACACATTTATTTATAATGCTATATGCTAACATGTTCTGTGTCATCTTTGAAATAATTTGAGGAAAATTGACTGCTGCTCAATATTCAATAAATTTTGTTTCTCTCACAAGTAAACATATTATGACATCCAGAAGAGGCAGGATGAGTTTGCCAAGGAGAGAGACATTCAATTGCAGCCTTTCTTGGGCCATGTTTCCAAAGGGCGTTTCTGCTGGAGGAATAGATTCAGCATTGTTTTGACTGATCCACATTAATGTAAAAAATCTGGCTCATAGAACCACGGTGCTTGCTTTCTTAATGCCTAGTATGGCTTCCTAGCACTAGATTATAAATAGCAGAACTTGGCTTTATAAATGGAAATACAAATTGCCATGATGGAGGGAAATCTTTCTGCGTTGGCGGTATTATTTTGAACATATTCTTTTATTAGGTTTGGGTTTTGGTTTTTTTTTTTTTAATCACAGCATGAACCTCAAAAAAGGTGTTGGCCTTTTATTTTAAGGGGAGGAACTGAAATGTAAATGGTGATACCATCTAAAACTGCTGCAAGCTGTCTGCTAAGTGAAGGCCAAAACTGCATATGCAGGGTTCTAAAGTTAGACATATACATTCTCATCTCTGTTTTGGTGTTTTTGTAAGCATACTCACATTCAAAGTGCTGAGAGTCTCCTGATCGCACTAAGATAAATGGAAGCTGGATTTCTGAATACCAACACTATATGCCAAAATGCAGTTGTCCTGTCCTGGCTCTCTGCAGACAGCAAACTAAGGCAGATGATCTCTTGCCAGTACTTGAAAATAAACTTATTTTGGTGACAGAAACATTCAGCTGTGTTCATGTAATCTGTTGCCTCTCTTGCATATGTATGAATCCGGTAGGTAATGTTTTGAATCTAATCTTTTCTCACAGTATTGGGGCCTGGAACAGAATGGAGTTTACGCTGTGTTCTTGAAGAATGAATTATATTCCCTTTCACCCTCAGAAAACATCTAGTGTAGTAAATACCTCTATAAAATTTTTCTAATCTCTAAAAATAAATGACTGCTACCTAACACAAATATAATGAAATTATTTATTACAGATCTAGCCCCTTCATAATATGTTGACCCAATTAAAATATATCAATCAGCATCCTCTAAGATGAGAGAGGCATAATGTGGCTATATTATCATTGAGAACATTATTCAAGTGCATTTCTATCAAATGGGGTCGTTAACTGCAGCAATACCCAGGATTTCATGTTTGCTCTTAAGCTCTGCAGAATAAACACTCAGGTAGGGAAAAGAGAAATCAAACCCTTCTCTCACCTTATAATGTCCTAGCTTTAAAATGAGAATGCTAAATTTAGCAAGTCAGCAGTTCTGTTTCCAGCCTACAAAAAGTTCTGGTGAAGAAATATGCAAACATCCTGATTTCCATATTCATAAAAGCTCACAGGCATGGGAAGTGGCTCTTTCTGCTATCAGTTTCCTGTTTTGTGGTCTACCACCAGCTAAATCACAAAACCATTTTACCTCTGAATAAACATTCTCTGCGTGCTTGGTAGGAAGAGGTGCCAAAGAGGCAACGTGAGACTGGTGTTCATGGATGCTGGGAGCTAGTCAAAAACCACATTCATAGCCAGTAAGGGGAACATACATTGTCTAACTCAGAGGACTAAGTTAAGAAGAGGATTCCTTGGTTTCCTGAGTATGTGCCAGCTCCGCATGGGCTATGTCAGGTGATTCAAGCATATCTGACCATCTAACTGTCCCAAATTGCCTTCTAGACAGTTCAGCCACTTCCCATTGACTCTGTATTAAGAAATTTGATATCCACACCCCTTCTCTAACCCACTGAATTTTTGTTGGGGGAGAGCTGAATATTACTGGTTAAATCTTCCAAGATTGTTTTTAATATCCCTTTAGAGCACTTTGCTAAAGATGCACATGAGGTATTTTGGGGTGGCAAAGGAAATTGATTCACTTCAAACTTGAGCCTCCAAAGAAAATATAAACAGACTGATTTGGTGTGTGTCTCCCAGGCAATATTCTGCATAGTGAAGTCTGCAGAATTCAGCAGGCTTAACACAGTTGCAACAAATAACCACAAAAAAGACAAAGTATTCCATTGGTACACCTTTTTACAAACTCCTTGTCCTCTACCATTTCACCACTGTCACACGAATGTTAGATTGTTAAATAAAATGTTGTAACATGTAAAACTTAACACTAGTTATGCTGATGCTGAGAAAATAGGCATTAAAAGTAACCTTTGACTTTTTGAAAACAGTTCTTTCATTATATCTGAACAGCCTAATAAATTACTCTCTATCAGGGAATTTCGTTTTGGCTTGAAAACAATGACCTTGTAGACCACTCTACATAAATTAAGGCTTAAGAGTAGTTTTCAAACCTAGACTTCTGCTGATCCCAGTTTATACCTCTGATCAGGAGATAACAATGCAGCCATTACAGGCAAGTACATGAGAATAGTGGAAAACCTCTTCTTAGCTGATGGCAGAAGTAGCGGGTTGTACTACTTAGTAGAGCAGGATATTTTAAATTTGCATGGTTTGTTCCTGAGGCACACGTGAGTCGGGACCGAGACTCTAAGAACAGCAGAAGTAGGAGTGGTATAAAAAAAAAGAAAGAAAATGATCTTGGAAAAGCATGAGATTCTTTGCTTTCATGCAATAGATGATACCACTTTTCTGTGGGTATTGAATGGTATACAGTACTTTAAGGAGGTTGCTGGACAGCAGACTGGAAGGTGTCTAAGATAGGAGGCTCTCTGTTGCTAGAGATGGGGAGAGGGACCTATTATAATCCATAAGCATAATGATGTTACCAACAGAGACCTTACAGTTCACAGCCTGAACACAGTCCAAAGCACCATGAGTTCATTCTCACAGTGGTGGAAATAAATTACACTCCAAGAGGATCACCTTCTGCTCTGTCCCCAGAGTATAGTCTGGCCCCTTCAGTTTCTCAATCTCCTCTTCATTTCAGCACACAATTCACTCATTCCCATGCAACCATTTTTAGAAGATCCAACCATGCAACTTGCTTTCAGGGAATGGTAACACTTTGTTGTTCACAAATGGGTCCCCAGTGCAGCAGAAATGTTCATGTGCCATGTCTGCTCTTGTGTCCTGAAAGATTTCTGCATTCAGGTGTGCAGAAGTAGCGGGTTGTACTACATAGTAGAGCAGGATATTTTAAATTTGCTTTAGCAAAGTGAAAAATTATAGCAATAAAACTCATTAGATATGTCCCTACATATTACAGAAAGCTTTAAGAGGAGCATAGGGCATTCTGCATATATATCCATGTTGTTCTCAGAATGAAACCCAAGATATTAGTAGATAAACACTAAATATATACTCTACGTATCATCTTTCAAGGCTGTTTCTGCAATTATGACCTGAAAACGTGCATGCTGATAGCATTCCAAAACATTATGATTTGAGGTGTAATTCTCCATACTTAGTCTCTGCATCTCATGAACTCACATATCGTTATATTTGAGCTGTGACATCAGCCTTGGCATTATGATGTAGAACATAGAAAACAGTATTGGTCTGGGATAATGTAGATTATAATTCCCTGTCTCCCATCACCAACCAGGAAAGGCAAAGCTAAGGTGCATGAGTGATGTCAAGTGTGGATGACCAGTGGTTTCAAACGCTGTAGAGAAATCTCCTAGGATGAAGTTAGGGTATATTTCCTTTGCCTGTAGAAAAGAGCAACAAGAGCAGGTTTTGTGCTTAGCCCTTACAAGTTCAAACTTGTGAAAGGCAAGTTAAACCTAAGTAGTTCACAGGGTCTGTGGTGTCCATCCATTTGGATGGACCTGGGGTCTGGGAGTGTTTGTTGTTTTTACTGTTGTTTTTGTAATACTTTATCACTTCTGGCATGCCTTTGAAGCACACAGCTAGTTCTGAACCCAACTGGAAGAGGAAATATATAATTTTTGGATATAGTAGTTTAGACATGGTCTGCTTAGTGCTCAAATTCCTCTGCATAGTATGTGTTCCATCTTGCAGCATAACATGTTATTGTATATCATCTATCAAGACAGCACCAGTTAGAATTATTTTAGTTTTTTAACTGCTGTTATAAATTTAGAAGCTGTTGGATGTCAGAACTGGTTTTTGGGTTGGTTTTTTTTTTTTTTTTTTGTTTGGGTTTTTTTTTCAGAAGTAGTTATCCCCTAAGGGACAATTTAAAGTTCTCTGGAAGAAAACATGTGTGTTAGCATGCTTATCCAAAGGCACTCTGAGTTCTCCACTTGGCAATTACTATGATCAAAGTAAAACTGGAGGGCAAGTTACCAAATGCCAAGTCTTGTATAAAGCTGAATCTTGAAGGTAATTTCTTGTCTTTGGTTGAAATGATAGTTTTGAAAGTGAATCTTAAAGCTCATTTTTGCAACTAACTCAAAGAGATACCTGACTAGAATCAAGCATTCAAATTCTGTTTCCGTTAAGTAAAATAGTCAATGAGAGGAACACACAAATGTGCTGTTTTCTAAAAAATCAGTGAAAGTTTTTCTCCTTTAAGAATATATTTTTTCATTTAAAATAGAAAAGCAACTATGTAATCAATTATGTAGCTATTATAGCCACTCTACAGCTTATCCCATCACTGCTGTGTTCACTGCTTTGTTAAAATCAGTTCACAAATGGGAAGAAGCTGGGAGATCTGAGCTTGAGCAAATTGCATTACACAATTGTGTAATTGGTGGAGTGGGCACGGAAACCACTGAGAATTCACAGTCACATAGGTGTCTCCTTTGGTGGAATTGCTTGCCCCTGCTTGGTCTGTTCAGACCAGAGTTCACATCTTCTCTGGGACTATTGCAGGACATGAAACCCTTGTTTAACTTTATTAATAAGTAGAATGATATAGCATCTTTCTCTGATTAGACAGTGACCCATTCTGGCTCTCAGTGATCCCTCCTCATTTATTCACACTTCCATCATATCTTGGCTTCTTTACAGGAGTTGAGATGCACTGCTCAGTAAGGCCTTTCAGCTTACTGTAGAAAGCTACATCTAATCAAGAAAATGTTTAGCTTGTCTTCTCAAAACCAGCGGTATGCATCGTAGGTTCTGTTGGTTTATAGTTGTGTTACTAGAAAAATGCTTACCTGCTTCTTCTCAAGAAAAGGCATGTTTAAGGAAGTCTATCAGCATCTTCTACCATAATTAAATGAATGTGCTAGCAATAAACATACAGCAAATTTTTACTGAAAAATAATTTCCAGCATTTAATCACCCTCGGTGAAGAAGTTTTTATTCCAGATATATCTAATAGGAATTTCCCATCTTGCAACTTATGTCCATTTCCCATCTTTTCACCATACACATCTGAGAAGAGACTGGCTCGATCTTCTCTATAATAACCAACTAGGTACCTGAAGAAAGAAATTGAATTAGTTCAGGCTGAACAAATCTAACCTGTTCTCTTAGCCTTTACTTGTACATCAAATGAGGGAGTATTGGAGGGGTGCATTGGAAAGGTACCTGTATAGGTGATGAAGCGGCAGAGTCCCTAGGCACATGAAATAATACACCAAAATATATACTTGGGTGCAGACAGAAACTAATATAAATAATAATTCATGGTGGTAGTTTATAAAATTCCAACTTCTTGCCTTTCACACACTGATCACTGAGTTAGTTTATACAGGTAAAGGACTTTTCTGATAGAGCAGGTAAAGAAGGTAAATATGAGCAAATAATTTTGATAGAAGTGGCAGGTGTTTGACTCTGTATAAATTACATACAATACCAAAACTGCCTTTGAGTTACTCTCCATGACCAAAAAAAAAAAAAAAAAAAAAAAAAAAAAAAAAAAAAAAAAAAAAAAAAAAAAACCCTAGCAGATGAGACTCTCCTGAAGCACAGGCTCCATCCAAGAAGCTGGTACTCTGAACTCTGGAGATTTCCAGCCCAGTTCCTAGGGTGCTGATCGTGATGACAACCATCAAAAAGCACAGTCTAGACTTTGGGAGTACGAAAACCTCAGATGAGAGACTCAGTGGTGAGATTCTTTCTGAAGGAATTTAATTCACGGGTCATTTGTATTCAAGCAATGAAGAAATAAGTTTCTAGCCCTAGGTTATAGGTATGCCCTCCTATGTTGATCGTGTTTACTTAGATTTTGCATGTTGGAATGGATTTAGCCCTTAGATACTGTGTCACTGTGACAGATGTTCTTTTGATCCTGCTCAGTGAAAACTGACAAAACAAGGAAAAGCTATCAGAAAATACTAGTCCTGCTAACAATAACTTATGTGCCATAAATGATAGAAAAATCAAACAATGAAAAATGTAAACACCTAGAATTTTGTGCAATATATTCTAAAGTATCGATTCAATGATTACGAGATTTAGGGCAAAGTAGGACACATTTCTTAATGGAGAAATAATCTGTCAACCTGCTTCTGTCGGTTTATGGTGAGACTTCTCAGATGACAGCTATGTTTTGAGAAACATCAGGCGCTAAATACTAGCTCTGACTTAAAAGATGTTAGAAAATTGAGATAGACATCATAATGTTTTTCTGATTCTCTTCTGGAATGAAAAAAATATCAAACAATTTAAATGTGAATTTATACTAATCACAGCCAACTTTTAAAAAACTCTTTTTTCAAGAAACACTTATCTTGCCAAACCCAAACAAGTTCTTTACATTTGAGCTAATATGTTGGGGCAGACTCTGGTCCGAAGTAAATTTGGTCAAGTTAGAAGCCTTTGGTAAGGGGCTTAATAACAAACACTGACAGAGACAGGTATCATATTTAACTCTTAGGCATTATAAGGTATCAAAAGGAATATCTGGTTTCTTCAACAGAGGCCTTGTTTAAAAAATATGTTATATATGTGTTTAGAGCAATCTTTTATCACTCCTAAGAACACCACTTTGGCTTGAAGGAATATTTGGCAGGATGTTTTATTGGTTTAAATGCATACATGACTGACATAAATTACTATAATAAATGTACCATCATTCTCCCTCTGGTTATAGGGAAAGGAACAATAACTGTGTTCCTCTGTTGCTTTATATTAAAAAGTTGGATAATCACAAATGGATGTTGGAACACTTCACAGTATTGGTGCAAGGGCTTTCAGTACTGTGCTGCCTTGCAAGCTTGAATTCCTTGCAATGGCTTTAGTGCAAGGTTTGGTACATGAGGGCTACAGGACAGAGACCCTTCATTTATTCCCCTCCACAATCACCAATATGCAACAGGCATATTAGGTATTAATGGTCATGCTAAAGGAGCTGCCCTGAGAGATTCTGAGCTCTGGTCTTGTTTCAGCCATGTGCCTACAGTCAGGCTGAGAAGTATTCTCACTGACTTCAGCTTAACTGTCCTGATGAGCAGGACAAAGCACCCGCAGAGCTCAACTAACTTGTACATATTAGATTTTCAGTAAAATGGTTATGAAAAAAGACAGCAGCAATCAGGAAGAAAACTGAAGAGGGGACAGGAAATAAGCTGAGATTTGGCAGATGCAGAGCGAGACTGAAAGTAGCTCTGATCTGAGAAGGGGCAAATGTTGGGGAAGTGACTGGGAAACTATTGGTACAACAAAATGTGAATATGTGAATGCAGATTTGAAGTTCCTTATATCTGAATACATAATGCCTATATATGTGACAAAGTACAAATGCTCAGACTGATGGGAAAGGAAAAAGATTGACAACTCCTGTGACAGATGAGGGCATGATGAATTTTTATTTCATTAGCATAGACTATGTTGAAAGGAAAGTATATTTATAATTGCATTTCCATAGGAAAAATTTACTGCAATTTTAACGAGAAAAAACTTCACTAGTTTCCCTGGTATTTAGGACACACTTGATTTCTGGGGCGTTGGCTCAGTTTTTTCACAGGGGAAGAGATTTAATGCAAGACTGGATGTGAATGACAGGAATAGTAAACACACAAATAGTAACATCAAGTATAGTCTCATGCAACTACACATTCAGCTTGTTCAAGTAGTTGACTGAACTGAAAAGCAGTCCAACAACAATAAAAAGGAATCAAAGCAACACCTTAACTTGATTTATGTTGCAACTGCATGAATTCTGTTGCTGACCTGCAGGGAGGGTGTGGCCATATGGCAGCCCAGGCTTACACTGTTCTGTAATGGCAATAGCTTTGGTAACAAACGTGGTCAAAATAACAAATATGCATAACATCATGATCATCTGCAGAGATAAAAGATTTTATTTCAGAAATGTAGAAATGTGTTTGGATGTGCATTGAATTAATAATGTACAGTGATTGAGAAAAAAATGTATATTATGTGTTATAACTGACAGTAGACATTCAAGAGGCCATATAAAGATTTTTTAATGAGATGCTTTCTTATGAAAGCACAGCACTTGAGTTGATTGGAAACCAGAATTTCCATTCTGTGCATAATTCAGACGCTACAAAAAAATTTGTTCCAATTTAAATTGGACCAGAGAGTAAAGCTTTCCAGTGAAGCAAAATCTTTCGAACATTAAGATTTACAGTTCATGGAGTATTTGATGTTGAGAGTATCAGATGTGATGATGGTGATGAACAATGAAGTTTCAGAAGGATAAAATCTGTTGTTGTTCATTGTTCAGATGAATTAAATGAAACACTGTGGGGGTTTTGCAATATTAAGGCAATAAAAATATTAATCAATAGTCAACTTGAAATACTTATATTGTCAGACATATTTTTCCCTTTGCTGAAACAGCAACACTACTGTGATATGATTAGACTGGAAACATCCGTTAGCATGTGCCTGTGAAATGTTTCAATTTCAATGAAACTGAAGTTTCCTATGGACAGAAACTTTCACTGAATTTCTGATCAGCTGTACATAACAGAAAGCAGCTGGAGCATTTACTAACATGTGTGTGCCCTGCTGCAGACACTCCCAAAAGGAGCAGTACTCCAAAACAGGGCATTTGATGGTCTTTTAGTAGCTGTTTTATTGTTACCTTTTAACAGTTGTGTTAGGTTAAAACTCTTCCAGTTGTATTGCTTGGTCAAGGTTGTGGATTTCAGCAGGAAAGTTAAGAAAACACTAATTTAGTGGTCTACCTTTCAAAACTCAGATAATTGTCCTATTTTAAAACTGGGAATACATAAACTGCAAATCACAAACGTAACAGACCACAAACCAGAATACCTCTTCAATGGAAGAAAACAGTGGAGAAAAGATGTGAGGTGACTCTGTTAGCATAACCAACCTCCTCAAGTCCAGAGAAGTGTGCCTTTTAGACCTACAAAAAACTTTTTTTTCATCTCACAGCTAGTGAGAACGGGGAGCTATTTCAGGACGTCAGCTAGAATGCTGCATTCCTATTTGGGATTCTCTCTTTAAAAATATATGTGAACATGGTGGAGACTCACAAGATCACCCCCAGTTCCTCTGAGTTACACAAAAAATTAAATATGAGGAAAAAATGGAAGGAAGTGAGATTGTTTAATGTAGGGAAGAAAAGACAAGAGAAAATATAAGTGTTCTGAAACATGTAGGAAACTATGGGAGGTGTGAGGAAAGGAGATACACTGTTCCAGGCAGCTTTGGGGACCTGTTTGGGGGTGATAGACCTAAACTGCAGCAAAGGGTATTCATATTACACACTGGGAAAAGCTTTTGGAGAACAGAGCAAAGCAGTGGAAAGTATTTTGGTGGGAAACTGCAGAGATTCCATGACAGGTTTGTAAGAATAGGTTGGGCAGATATCTAGCAGATGCTGTGGACAGGACCAGGCGGTCTCTGCAGAACACTTCCATTCCTTGTCTCCATCTGTAATTCTGTGATTCCAAACTATAGGGATGGCCTCTCCTAACCTTGGAAATGACAAATTCACTGAGGCCTTTCTCTTTGTTCTTAGTTTAGATCTTCATTCTCCTAGAAAACAAGATGAGGCCCAGTTACAGACAGATTTTGATCCAGAGTCCAGTTTTAATGGGCATAGGAAGGAAAAAGAATAAAGATAAGACAACAGAGTAAATCAAAGATCAAGCTTGATAGATGTGAGACTGGGAAAGGATAATGTCAACTTGCATGTTTCAACAGCAGAAGCTATAGCAGTAGCATCAGGACTGATAGTTGAGCATAATTGCCGTCAATGTACTTCTGCTGCTTTCACCACCTGCTATTGCTTATATTTCAATTTGGGCTCTGAAGCAAATCAGAAAGTAGATGGCCACCCCTCCTTTTTGGGCTTTTGGTCACTGTGTCTTGCCAGCTTGAGTCCAAACAGCTCATGGTATATGGAAAACAAGCGTGTGGCTGGCCTTGCCTACTGGCTTTGATGTGCCCTACCTGTATAATCCCATTACACACCAAGTGCTGGAGTCAGAATTTTCATTAGTTGTAGCATCCTTTTCCTGATTTTGGGTGACAGCAAGTTTTCTATTTAGGAGATTCATCATCTGTTAAATTCCTAACATGAAGGGATTTGTAAAATGTTTTTACTGTTACCTTGGGTGATTCACTCTGAGCCAAATGGAAGCTTTGGCTTTAGGAGGCTGGTATTTTAGGCAAGTCAAATTATTTTTTTCCTTCAGTTTTACGTTGTTTACTACATATTGACCCTGTAAAATAGAATAAAATAATCTTTGTAAAGCATTCTGCAATGTTTAGAAAAGTTCCTCACAAGATTTTTTTTTTCATTTTATTACTCTGAATTTATCCCCTTTAGCAAGAATGCAAGATTTTATGGAAAGTGTGAGAGAAGTGATGCTTTAGTTTCACTTCATAATGATCATACAAGATCAGAATTTCCACTAAGTGCTTGGTAATTAGATAGACAGACTCTTTAAAACTATTGGAACCACTATGGAAATATGAAGATGCTCAGGTGGTAAAAATTAACTTCTCTTGAATTCAAGGAAGTCACATGTTGGGGAAGGCCAGAGATTATTAATCAGAACAATTATATTATAGTGTCCACAGTCTGTTAAAAGGAGCTGGATAGCTACTGAAGAAAATTCCTGGAATCATCCAGATTCCAGGAAGGTTGGCAATTGGTCAAAAAATTGCAGTGAAAATGTGTATCTCTATCAAGATTAAGAGCCAAAAAGGCACATATTTTGTTGCTTTAAAGCACCTGATCTTTATACCAACATTATGGAAAATACTGAAAGAATTAATTCTGGAGGGAATTATGACAGAAGTAATGATCTGGTGGCAAATAGGAAGGAAAAAATTTAAGACTGCCAAATAGATGTACCAGGACATATTTCCTAGATTGGTAAACAATAGCTTGTCCCTCTCAACATAATCAGTTAAATCTTGATCAGCAATAATGGCCTATAAAAGAAAAATGCCTACATGCTGGAATTTATGCTGTCAAAGTGGGAGAACTGTTGTTCTAGGTGTTTGTGCAGCCATGCACACACCACTGCAGCCAAGGGCTTTACAGACTGCTACATCAGAGCATGGTTCACTGAAAGGCTGTGGTGCTTCAGGGAGACTAGTGCTGGCCCAGATGACCATCTATCTGTTTCAATATATAGTGCAGCTGAGCCAAGCATGTTTCTTTGCATTCCAGTCTTTTCATTGTTTTTAAATGCCTCCACAGAAGGAAGGAAAAATAACTGAATGTATTGTTCCTGGTTGCACAAGCCAGCCTGATGAAGAGAATTTTATTAAATCATCAGAATAACATTTAGAAGCTTAGCCACAATTCATTCTCATCATAGTGATTTAAATAAACATCATTTTCCTGTTTCTTGCACTCGAGCATTTGGGAGCAGGTGTTGGTTCTCTGTAGGGACTCATAACCTCCTTGTGTTCTTTGTTTCTATTGGAACAAGTATCTGCTTTAATCCTGAAATAATTCGTACAAAGCTGGAGGCTGTTCTTTGAATGTACAGGGTCTGAAAATTGTCTGTGTTTTGCCTGATACTAATTATTTTCTCAGTTTGTTTTGGCACTTTGCTGTGGTAATGAGTGTTTACCTCGAATTTCCTTCTGGCTATGCTGTAGGAGGAATAGGCATACAGACAGGATATCAGTAACAAAGGAAATATATTAAATTAACTACATTCCATCAGTAAATTAATTTCATTAGCATATTAAAATTATTGTGACTCAAACAGAAATTGGCCTGATGAAATTGGATCTACTTTTTTAAACCCCAATATTTATTATATATTTATTTATGGGATTCATGTCCCATATTGCATGGTAGAGGTTGGAGTCATGCATGAAACCTGGATCACATTTTGGTGCCAGATAGCCATATACAGTGCAGTTTTATCAACCAATTCCCTGGTTCTGATCTTTTCACTCACTTTTTTGTTTTGCTTATGTGAAGACAATATATTAATTATTCAGTTATAACAGGTCTTCTTTTTTTTTCAGTCCATTATCTTGATGAAATAAGCCTAAATAAAAAAAAAATAAAAAAAAAAAAATTAAAAAAAAAAAAAAAGCATACATTAATATTCTTGAAAATTCATCATTTTCTGTGGAAAAGTCATTGTACAAAACTTTATTGCTTGCATCAGAAACTTCCCTTTTTAAAACAAAATTTATTACAGCTATTGGTACTGGTTTATGTTTAAATAAGAAAAGTAACATTCATCTTTAAAATATGACAATTTGTTCTTCCAAAGTGGGAAATATCAGTCCCATCACAGATATTTTTTCCTATGTGCAAGTGTACTTCTATAAATTACCTCCATTTATGTGGAACATCACTCATTTATAACTGCAGTTTACAGACTGGATTATTGCATTGAAATGAAAAGCGTCAAAGTAGTGCTTGTAAGCTTCTAGCAAGGCATTTTGGTTGCCAATGTAAATATATCAAGCTAGAAAATTACCAGTCTTGTCCTCCAGAAAATACATCCAAAAAAGACTTTGACAGGGTTGAAGCTCAAGTGCTCTAACCCTGAAGTAGTTAATCTTGGACAGACTGGGCCATAGTTGTGGACTAACCATTTCAGGATGGCTGTTCATTGCTGGCCAGTTTGTTACTGGGATGATGCCACCTGACCTGAGAAAGACTTGAGAAAGGTCTTCTGAGTTTCAAGTAAAAACAAAGAGCAAATTTCTCAAATCATACAATTCAATGTGAGATACGGAATGCCCTCTCTGTGGTACACTGGACTACATTTCTCCTGTTTTCCCATTTCTCTCTTGACTAAAATATTCCACCACAGTGCTCCATTCAATTTGGGTGGTCACCTGGTTTTCTGCTGTTGAATAGATTTTTCATGGCCTGTCTTCTGCTGATGACCATGTCTGAAAATTAACAAGAAGATACTGGGAGGAAAACAACCAAACCAATCAACCTATTTTCAGACACTGTTTGTATTACTGTGTTTGTGGGATTATTAATCAACATTTGCATGTTAACTGCACCCAGCTGTGTAGCAAGTAGTCAGATTAGAAAGCTTAATGTAACCTTTAGGCAATGTGATTTCAGTTGCTTGCTAAAAAATATCCACTCTCTTTGGTACAATGGAAACAGCCAGAAGAATTCATCCTAAACCAGGATGACACTAAATTCAGAAAAGTGTTGAGGATATTTTCAAGACATGGTTGAAAATGCTGTGGTCTGGAGGACTTCAGCTTGTAAAACTTTGTCTGGCCGTCTCTGGTTTGAAATGCACTGAGTAATATATACTGTTATGTGTTAGTCTGATGCAAGAAATGCCTGATTAAATGGGTTTTTTCTGAACTATGCAGCTGGGCTCAGGCAGAGCCATGACTGTCTGGCAAAATAGCATGGCAAAATGCCAATAATGTCTTATACACTAATACTGAAGTCAATGTGCTTTTCAGGAGATATGGAAATAATGGTCATACTAGTGGAATAGTATTGGCAGCTAGGATTATGAAGGGGAAAAAAAAAAAAAAAGCAGATAAAACTAAATCAATCAAGATTGCTTTAGCAGGGACGTAGAAGAATTGCTACTGGAATAAATGTCTCTGGACTCAGAGATGGCTCAAATGCTCCTCAGATTCATGGAAAGAAGACAATGGTTGGAAATGTCACTTTGGGAGGTCAAAACTGTAACCTTGGCATATGTATTTATTGGAACAACCTGCTCACTATACTTGGTTTAGGTAAGTAATGAAAACCTTTTCTTGTCCTAGAAATCTTGGGATGAGTGAATATGAACTAATTTAGTTTAAACTAAATAGAGGATTAAAATAGGATGTTAGCTATCTGTTGTTACAACAAACTGAAGTTTCATACTGCTCACTCTTGTGATGCAATTGAAAATAAGCCAGTTTCCATCTAGAAGCAGTATCACAAGGTTAGTGTGGCACATCAGAGGCAGTAAGCTCTACTGAGAACCTGGATAGCACTAAATACACAGGAAAGTAAGTTAAACAGATACTCTGGACCTTATCTGTGCATATGGCAATGACAGAATTGTCCATGAGAGATTCTACTAGTTGCAGCCCAAACATTGGTGAGTCTTTGTCTCTGCAGTCTCTGCTTTCCTCTTTTCCATTCTATTTCTTGCCTTTTTCTTCACTTACCTCTTCCTCTACCCTCTACATTTTTATCTATCCCTTGTCTTCTCCTTTTTTCCTCTTACAGACCCACTTTACAAAATATTGACCCATTATTTGAGTTTGCAGTGAGGTTTCAACTCAGACATTATTCTAAATAGAATCAAGAGTAGGCAAAAGCTGCATAATAATCCCGAAGGAAAATCACAGGGGAGGGCTCTGTCGTGTGTTGCTCTCCACTTTTGAAAACTTTCCTGAGATTGCGGTGACTGAAACTGATAGTGTCCTGTCTCAGAGATGAGTGTCTTCATCATTTCTGTCTTTCTATCAATACTGTAGCACTTTTCTGGTTCAGAAGGAAGAATACTCAAGACAAACTGGCTATGCCATGTATTTTGAATTTTCTCTTAGCTAGTTACCTTTAACTTATTGACATCTGAACACTAGCTCTAGTGTCTCCTATTGATAGACTGATCTCTGTTGCCTTATCACTGTGTATTCAAATATAGTGCTTGAAAATACTTTTGCTTGGTTTTGCATATCCCTAGGAGTAGAATGACACTGGATTTACAAGACAGCAACTTGGTCATTGCCTCACTTAGAAGCAGCCCAGAGTACACCACAAGCTATGTTACAGTAAAAGGAAGGACTCTAGCTCTATAATTCATATGCATACACCTCCAGTGCTTTCCCAATAGTTTGGTAAAGGATGGGGCAATAAATATGATTTTTAATACAGAGAAGACTGATGAACACAGAACAAGTTGCTTTTGGCCTCTATATGGATCCCAAATCAACACGTTTTAGGAGGGAACTACATCTAGTCTTGAGGAAAGCAGGTTATTTCTTAAGGAAAAGTTTTATTTCAGGTCAGTAGAAAGTGGCTATCATAATTTCTCTTCAGCTCTGGAGAAAATCCTGTTCTGCAACCCAGGATTTGCTATGATTCCCTTCTAGGTTTTGGGTTTGTTTTTTGTTTTTCTTGGGGACGAAGGGGGTGTTTCCTGAATGTCTTTGTTTTGCTTTAATAACCCTCTTTGGTGACAAATAATGGTAAATCTGGACAGCACCAGATGTTTAATGGTTCACTGGTAGGCACTGTCTTCTATAAATGTTTCTGGTGGCCTCTAGTAAGTCACAGGAGAAACATGCTTGTGTGGCACCATTAGGGTGTTATTCCCTGTGGCACTCATGCAAGTAGACACAGGCTGTCTGGAGCTCTCCTCAGGCTGGGAAGATGCCAAGTGGGTGAAGCTTCTGTTTCACCTCCTCCACAGATGCTCTCTGTGTGACTCATCTGGCACCAGGGCTGCGTCTAGAGTCATTTACGTCCATCTATATTATTCAGAAACAATGGGCACGATGAAAAATAATTTTAATATTTTCTTTAAAAAATATAAAGATAGATATGTATTATGTAGTTAAAGGTTAATAACATAGAGCTATATAGGGTATTTATATCTTTTGAACTGTTTTAGAGAAGAACTTAGTATCTTACATCAAGTATAAAGATTGATTGATGGCATTACATTCTTCAGAAAAAATAGATGTCCTTTAAAATTTTTTTCACTTCATTTATTTCACTGCAGTTTTGTTATCTGCTGGCTGTTATTTCAAGACACAGAAAACAGTGTCTGGAACACACTGTCTTTAGTGCAAAAGTACTGAAGAAATATTTCCTAATTAGAACAGAATACTTCAGAAGCAGTACAACTTTAAGGGAAAAAAAAGAACACATCTAAACCCTATGTGTTTTCTTTTTTAAAGTAGACAAAATCTAGTGAAAGTGTCAGTAAAATAGTGACTTGTCCTTTGTGACAACTGATGAGATTGCTTAAGACAATTATTTAATAATAATTTAACAATTAGTGATTTTGTTAATTGTTAGGATGAGACTTAATCCAAGTAATGACTGGCAAGTTGAGTAACCGAGAATTCTCTTTTCAAAAGGGCTGAACTCCGTAAATCTGAAAAGTATGTATAAGTTTCTGCAGGCAGAGGTCAGCTGGGGAACCCTGTATCCACTAAGTAAATACAAGAACATGTTTCAATGCTAATATTACAGTAAAAATACCTTAAAAGACCAGAGATTAATTCTGAGAAGCTCAAATATGGTGGGGGTATGAAGTAAATAACTGTTGATTAGTGCATGGAGTTAAGATAAAACAGCTACTCCTCAACAAAATAGAAAACATCCTGAACACAGAGAGGTGCAACATTTTTTGATCCTCCCTCAGTGATGGTTACTTAGAAAATTGGTATCCTAGAAAATAAAAGGATTCTCTGTTTTATTTATCCAGTCAGGTAATCAATGCTTCTGTCATCATATGTGGAGAGAGTGGACCTGAGTTTCTGAGTGTCTCTCTCTCCCGTTAACAGTGACAGTCATCCCTCCAGTCAAGTTCAGTCCCTGCTCCTGCCATAGCAAAGTTTCCATGGCACAAGATGCTGAAGAATAAGGTTGTCAGTAATTGTTTCTCTAGTTCATATGTTATATGAACTTTTAAAGACAGGTCTTTCATTATCCAACTGACAGAAATGCATGTGTAGAGATAGGGGAACATGTATTTATTGGCCTGTGTCTCCTAGACTGAAGTGAAAAGTGGGTACCACACATCCACTCCAAATCAGGAATGATTTAAATCTACTGCAACATATTCATTTCAGACAAATTAAAATTGTTTAAACAAACAAACAAACAAACAAACAAACTCTAAAAAGGTGTGTGATTCTTGAACTAGAGAACTTCTGGTTCAGAATATGACTGAGAAAGCTGGTCAGTTAATATGACTGAACAGGGAAGAAGGAAGGAGAATGGAAGACAAGACTATACATTAGTTCTGTTCTGAAGGCTTTTTATTGTGGAATGGTATCCTAAAATACAAGGTATTTGAGAACTGTATCTCACATGCTTCTAATGCCATTAGAACCCTTTCTATAAGAAATATCCATGAGCATTTATTTATAAAATACTGTCTGTAAACAATTATAATACCCAGAACATTTTCTAAATCTATCACATCATCCATAACCTGAATGATTAATTGTTATCATCTAGAGAAACACCACCCATACTCAATCCACTATAAAATCAGAAAACATAAAAGAAGATAGATGCACTGTGATCACATCTGTCTGAGAAATACCTATTTGTAGAACCATCCATAGCAAGATCAGGAAAAATTTATTCTGAGATACAGTGACATAAACTTGTAATGGTTTTTCTGTGAAAAACGTAAGGAATAATACATAAAAACATCATTTGCAGAAGAAATACTGAAAATTATTAGGTTATATATTATATGGAAATAACAGCTGGATGAACAAAAGTCAAATGATCAAAGTAAATCATCATAATAGCAATATTTATAACTGTTAAAGATAAAAAGTTCACATGGTTATTATGATGACTAGTACATTGATGAAGAGAGATTTTATATTTCTCTGTCCAATGCGAAGATAATTAGGTGAAGATTTTTATCAATGTTATGTAGAAAGTTCAGCTGATTTATTAAATGATCATGGTTTTCTTCCAGAATACATCCTGTATGTTTTCCTATGGCCCCTTTCCTGCCCTGTGTCTTTGTATATTTCTGTCTCAATTTTTAAAAATGCTTAATTGCTTGTTATTATGAAAGTTCAAATGCCCTTAAAATATGAGATGGTGTCAAAAATTGAAAGAGGATATTGACTTTGCTATATGCTTGTCTTCTCTCTATTGCATTTGGTTAATGTGTCTTAAGTTGATTTTTCAGTGCTCAGAATCTGCACACTCCATTTTAAATGATAAATTGGTAGATTATATTTATTTTCTGTCATGCTTTGAGAGAATATCCTAGGCTTAAATATAGATTGGTGCAGTCACATAGTGAAATCTGTGTGGCACTCCACTGCACAGATTATTTTTGTTATTAGCCATTCAAAGTAAAATTTGAAAACAAGCAAGTACAAATCAACACATTCCAGATGGTTTTCCAACTGTAAAATCTCCAAATATTTTATGTGTTGACAATGACTGACTGAGTTAGAGCTGTAATTTGCTCCGGCGAGTGCATCCCACACACCCCATCACTGGCAGAGGTAAAGGCTCAAAGAAATTTTTTAGCTTAATCAATTTGCACACCCACATCTGCCTGCAGATAGAATAGAAACCCAGTTGGCTTTCAAGACTGAGCACACAGGGTTTCCTGGCTTCTCCCTAGCAGAACAGCTGCACTGGTTTATTAAATACACTCGCAGGCTACCTGGTAAACTCCTGAGAGTCAGGGCATGAGCACTGCGGTGATATTATTCTTGCCATTGATGTGCTGTCTGGAATGGCACTGGCTGGTATCAGTGTTTCCGGACGATGCTGGCACATTGTTTGTAAGATAGCCTAAGTCCAAGAAATTCCCAGAAAGTAAAAGGGGCCATATGTTTGTGTCAGAACGAGAGCTTAGCCATATGCACATAAGCTAGTCAGAGTTTTGTTCAAAATTACTTGGTTACTGTAGGTGAACTCTTAAGTGCATGAAAGTGTACATCTCTGCCCAAAGGATCCTGCACATAAAGGGTACCAGGGAGCAGTCCCTGACCCTAAGGCCAAGTGGTGCAACTGCCGTGCATCCATGCAGTTCAGGGATAACACCTTCCGCAGCTGATATCCATGTTCATGCAACATAACCTCTGGATCTCTTCTGGGTACTCCTTTGCACCCCAAAGCATTATTTAATGTGTGCTTTTCCAGTTCAAGCTGTCTGAGAGAATGTGAGAACTGTGTTGCAGGCCACCAGAGCAGTGGTGTTACAGCATAAGATATGACCATATGTATCGCATACCTCTGGGCTATGGCATAAGGGAACTTGGGAGCTTTGAGGGCTTAAAGTCTGCCCATGTAGATTTGAAGGAGTATAGGTAGTGTGGTAGAGGAAGCCAATCTCACAGTCTCCATGCAGCCTTAGAAGAAGTCCTTTGATTGAGATGTTATCGGAAACCTCTCCAGGATTTATGTGGGAGAGAGCAAAAAGGGCTAACAGTTAATCAGTGTGAACAAGCAAGACTCAGTGTTTGATATCACCTCAAAATGACCAGCATAAATATATCCAAAGTTACTTGTGTTGCAGCAGAATAACCATGTGTATTGAGAAAGCTGAAGGTGCTCTGTACACTCTTCCATGTAACACTGCTTCCTTCTCACAGGATTACTCTTTTCTCAAGTAGTGTTGTCACATGTCTGTGTTTCCCAAGACCTTTTTCTCTGGAAGACTTCGAAGTTTTCACTTCATTACTGAAGTGCACAGTGCTTGTGTCAGAGCAGTAACTTTTCCCTTGCTGCTAAATATCTGCTATTGTCATATATATCCACATTAGTATGACAGTTCAGCTTACATAAAAGTGGAGTGAGTTGGATGTTTGAGGAAATACTGGCTATGCAGCTCAAGTGCTGAACATGTTTGCATATGCAGAGTCCTCCCAACAGGTCCAGAATTCCAGTGAGCATTGGAAATCCCAGACAGGGCCATGATAAGCCTGTTTTCGGTAAGATGAAGTGGTGACTGATGATCATGCCTGATGCCTTAATCTTTGCATATGCTGTCTGTTTTCTCTTTATCTTGATGTAATTAACTGAACAGTCCCCATATTAGTTCATTTAGTGTCATGAGAATTGGTATCTTCCTCTCGTATCAGTTGCAGCTGTCCTTTCCTGATTTTACTCCAGTGCACACACTGTACTTCTTGGAGTGATTCATATGCTGAAAAATGTCGTGACCACATGAAAACTCAGAATTGACCTAGAGAAAGCACACAGATGCCTTCAGATATGCCAGTGGTAAATAATACTTAACAGAGACTAAAAGAGCATGGAAGACCAAAAGACCTCACTAACAGTGGAAATGAATGTGAGCAAGCTGAACTATTCATATTCATTAGGAATAAATGACCTGACCCATGTAGAACTTTCTGGCTGCAAATTATTCTAGGAAGGAGTTTGTCATGTGGCAGATGATGTTCACAAGAGTTTGCAGCACAGCTCCTGTGAACCAAACTCAGAATTGGAATCAAATATAAAGCTTATTTTCCTGTTTAAATGGTTAAAACTTTCCCTCTTCATTATCCATAGGAAATAATATACATTCCAGTGGCCCACGCACCATCAAAGGTAAATCTGCCAAATTTTATCATCATTTTTTCTTCTTTGAAAGGTTCATTTGTATTTTGATATAACAACAGACATTCATTTAGAAACTGAGCTCTAGCAGGTGTTATATTTCTGCTCTAAATAGCAAAGCAGTCTCTCTATAGTCGTTCAAACCTGCTTGTAAATTCATATCTCATGCAGCTCAGCCGACTGCAGTGTGAAACCTCATTACAAACTATAGAGGGCAGGTGAGGATTGTAAAGCTGTGGATGAATATGTACACTCAGTGTTTGAGAGCCTGACACAAGGTCTTTTTTTATATGGACCTAAGCTAGATGTTTCTGCCAGCTGGTGACTTGCACTGTCTCCCTGTGTTGAGAGATGGCTTTTTAATTCAAGATAAACAAAAGGAAACGCAGCTGAAAGTTGTTTTGCATATAGAGGTTAACATCAAATATTAGCAATTCAAGATATGTAAAAGAAAGACCTGTTTATGTTTCTCCCTTTCTTTTGTTTTCTTGCCACCAGAGTTGAACTTGTGTCAATGTTTCTCAAAGTATTAATAATTCAACTGTTCACTCCTGGCTGATGTATGGCATACAGTTTCTCTTGGTCTCACCGCAGTGTGCTGTGTTTTCTGGTGCTGCCTTCATATTTAAGGACTGTAAACTGCAGGGACCTACAGATAAATACAATTAGAGTGCTGAGTGGGAAAGCAGAAGTGTATACATTTACTCTGCTCTTTCTGAATGGCTAATAACAGTTATTTCGGAATAATTACAAACAGTTTATTTAGGGGAAGAGTGAAATCAGACCTATCATTCAGGTTTTGTATAAGCATTTGGCAACAGAACATTTAGTTCAGTAAGTAACTTCCATCCAGTATAGAGTTGAAAGAAAAAAAAAAAAAGCGCAGATGTTTAGATCTTTTAGATAACACAAAAACTCTGATGTATAAACTAACTTGTGCAGTGGGTGGAACAAAATCCCAAAAGAGAGTAAAAAATAAGTTAGATATATACAAAGGGATGTTTAAGCTTGTATCAGAGGGAAGGTGGTAATGGTATAGGAATGCAGGTTTATCCATTCTCCTACTACATGATGTCTTTTTAACAAAGACCATAGCCAGGCAAAATCTGCCTGGTTTGGAATTTTTTTTTAAATAGTAACTTTCTAAAAAAATGAGGCAGTTTACAAAGGACTATAACCAGCTAAAAGGACAGGTTTTCATCTACAAGTTTGATTTTTTTTAAACTAAAAAATAAATTTGGAAAATAAATCCCATATTTTTTAACATCCATAAAAGGGGAAGGAGGAAATGAAACTGTAAGAAAATCCTTTTTTTTTCATGGAACCTAACCATGGTTTTAAGATTTTTTAGCTATTTAAGTAGAATAGAACATTGGCCCAGGCAGATGGTCTTATAAAAATGTTTTCTTTTTTAATTTTTTTATTACTTCTCAAGTCTGTGATCATTAGATAGCAGCCCCATTTTGTGATGAAAACTTAAATAACTACTGCACAAAGCGTGACTGGATTTATTATGTTCACAGGTACAGTCTAACACTGCTAAGGTTTAACCTCAAAGGACAGCGTTTTCATATCAAATGTGTGTCTGTTTGATGACTACTACTGAAAACAGGTCAATAAATTGTTTTATTTTCTGTGCAAAGACCAATGCATTTCCATATGTGTAAATGCAAGCATGTATTTACTGCAGGTCGTAAATTCCCATGAGTGAATTCTCAAAATCACAAGGGGACTTACTGAATCTCTAGAACATATGAGAACAAAGCTGCTTGCTTTCCCAGAGTTTTCCTCTCATTACTAGAGCTGAGACACTAAGCTTGTGAACACGTCTGTTCCAGATTTAGTACATATACAGAAAGTCCCAGTGCTTTGAGAAAAGATATCTGGCAGCTACTAATATGTTAATCAATTGAGTATTGGATTAACCCAGCAGTTCCCTGGAGCAAGTATGATACATTACCAAGAACAGCAAGTCAATTGCCAGGTTGCTTAATTTGCTCCTGTAAAAATTTCAAAACCAATGCTATGAATATTTAGCTGATTTTTCTCTCAGAAAATTGATTAGTCCTCCAGGCTGAAAGCATAGATTTACTGATAGTTCATGGACCTAAGAGTATGGGCTTTTTTATTAAACAATTTATTTACAAGCACGTCTGAAAATAATGTTTTCCCTCCTTAGCTTTTCTCCAAGAATTACCGATAATAGCCAGACTTTGTTTTTACCCTCTAAGCTTACTTTTTATATATGGCTTTTGTGTTTAATGCTTTATATTCCTGAGTGCAAACAAAATTGTGAATGCAAACTAGAGCATTCAGAGTTTTTCATGAGAGTATAGCATCTGTGAAATAACCCCAAACTACCATTTATCTGATTTGAAGGTATATTAGAAATTGCTTTTAATTTCTGACATATTCAGACACTAGTCAAAACAGCTTAATTAGTGCTGAACAGTCAGGAGTTCAAGACAAGGATGCTATAACTCCTCTCCAGTGTCTGCTTCTGTTTTTCAAGCTCTGAACTCATCAAGTAGTTTACACAGAGAACATTTTCTTTTCTTTCTGTTGACATTTTGTGAACATAATATTCTCTCTAACACCATCCTTCTGTGGGTTTTTTTTTTTTTTTTCCTTCAATGGCAAAAATTCACAAAGAGGAGAAGCTGAGAAACCGTGCTGGATAATGCATGTGCAATACATGACCATGTCAGCCTGTACACCTCACAGATCGAAACTGCAGGCATGTTCCCTACTCACAGCATTGACCAACTATCATTCTACTGGTTGGGGAAGAAAAGCTTCTTGAGAGCATATCCTCTGTTCCTGCAGCCAAAGGGAGCAGTGAGGTTTAAGCACAGCTGCAGTTCACAGGCGCAGTTTGGGAAATCACCTTCAGAATTTTTCTGTGATATTATAGTGAGTATAGTACAATCTACCTCAAAGCCAGAGTTTTACTTGGTCTGGAGGATTTCCTGGCCAGAAAGTAGGGATGAAAAGCAGGATCAAAAACTTTGCTTTTTCTGGACTGTAGATTGTTAATTTGGTTTATTTCATTTTGGGGAATTGTAATGCTGATATGGCCACTTTGCTCTGAAAACTGGATTAAAAAAACAGAAAACCACCTTGGTTTAACTTATTTGAATAGTGCTTCTGACTGCAATTAAAAGAATGTAAGCATTACTTGATAATTTTGAAATAATTTTAGATGTTCTAGTTATTTTCATAATTTGGAACCACTTTCCAAATAATTAGATCACTTCTTCCTGCTTTTTTTTTTTTTTTTAAATCTATGAAGATTAGTTTACCCCTATTACCGATACAGTTATGACAAGCTAGTAGAAAATTGCCTTTAAAAACACCAATGCAGGTTTTCTAAACTACATTCTCTGTCCTTGGGATTTGCACTAGTATAGGCAACATTACCTTCATTTTCTATTTCTTGGTGAGCAAAATAATATCTGGTTTTACAGCTTTCTTAATAATTTTAAGATTTTAAAGAAACAAAGTAGTATCCAGTGTTATGCTATGTATGCATAGATCTGGTCTTCTTTAAATGGAAACAAACCAGAACTGACTCCTTTGAAATCCCTGAGGTTGTCTCTGTATGGAAAACATACCTTCAAGGTTATCAAGATTGCTGATGGGGAGTGGAACAAAAGAGTATCTTGTTTAGTGTTAGCTTTTAGCTGACTATCTAAGAGATGAGTCAAAGTAAACTTCTGAATACTTGAGCACTTCCTTTGACGTATTTGTTGTAGCATATACTATTGAGCAGCAAAGTAAAAAATTTCCCTGTTACCCATTGAAAAATGTCTGTCTTTATGATAAGCAAAGATTAGCAATTCTTTCAACCACAGGGCTGGGGAACAGGGCAAGAGGGGGGTGAAAAAATGGGGAGGTACAGTTAAAGACATAGAAATGTTCTTTTCTTCCCATGAAGGAAGACTGGAATGGATTTGAACTCTTTGAACCTCCTTACCTGCATTTTGAGGTAGTGAAGGAAAATACAAAAAAAAAGTCTAGATAGTTATAATAAAGTCAGATTGTGCTAGCTAGTGCCCATAAACAAAGATAATGTTGTAGTTGTTTATTGTTGTAAATGATGCTTTGATACCTGGATCCAACAAAAACTTTGTTTGAATTAGCAGTGTTTATTTAAAAAGCAATGAAATGTGATGTTTACATCTGAGATAAGCAGGGAATCATGCTCAAATGGTTGTATAATTTTTTATGGATACTTGAGTATCAAAATTTGCCAACATAATAAGGCTTTTATAACTGAAATAATGAGGAAATCTCTGCAGGGAAGGTTAGAAATGTACAGACAAGTACTAACAAAGAGCAATTGTATATCTGGCAGACTGTTAGGACTTAGAATGTTTTATCTTCTGACTGACAAACTGAATTCCCAGTATGAGGATCTGTCAGAAACAGAAGTACCATCCAGTGAGTATTAGTCCTCAGGGCTAGCCAGCCACATCACTGTTGAGTTGCTAATAGATTTGTGCCGAACGGCACACAGCCTGAGACACTGAAAATTGGTGTGTCAGAAGGGAAAAGTTCTCTGTGTCTCCTCCTTATGTATCTTAATTAGGAAGGATCGGATTCTGTACTCTGTTCACACCAATCAGCATATTAAGCCAAAGCAGATGTCAGTGGGACTGCATGGGAGCAAACCTTCAGGCAATGAGCAGAACTGCTGAGCAGCATGGTGTTCCCTGTCATTAGCTCAGTGATCCCTTTAAAGAAATAAACTGTTTTACAGGGCATGCATTTGTTTTACCTTGCTGCTTATTAAAGTTGTGTTTATAAGCCTATCCTTCTTGTACAGACTCCTCAAATTAAGCATGACTTCCTAAATTTTTAGCAAAAAGATGAATGTGTTAACCTGAAAATTGCATTAACAGTTTTCTACTTCAAATGAACTAATATATGAGAAGCAACTTTTAAAGTGTCAGAGGGAGGTTTATTAGACATCGGTCCAGTATAAATGACAGAGATAGGCTATGTCTGACCACCTTTGTTTTAGTCTACCTTTTTGCTTCCAGCTGAGAGCAAGGGTGAGCTGTAATAGTGCTGTCACCATAGACTTTATCTCCTAAGAAGTTTGAATTGCAAGTGAAAAGTAAACAGTACCTGTCTGACAAAAAAACTCATTTTGTGTTGTGGTCTGCCCTTATTTTCAAATATTATCTGGGATCTTTGTGCCATATATTATATCTTCAGAGAAATCACCAAATATAAGACACCCATGATACTGGAAACTATTTTGCAATAGCATTGAAATGCCCTAGGTGATACAAGGGAAAAATGGGGAGGGCAAGGGGAGGCATTATGCTTTTCAGCATTGATAATGAAGAGCAGCCATTTTACTTTGGATTTTAAAAGTGAAGTTACAAGATGTGGAAATTAGAAATTACTTATCATCTCTATCTTCAAAACAGTGAAGGAGACAAAATTAGAATGAGATTTTCAGAGGTGCAAAAAATAGCTATGTCTCTAAATGTCAGTGATCGTCAATGAAACTTGAATATTTCATTTCTGTGTTTGCTTCAGAAAACTTCTCCCTAAATGACATCCCTCACTGTGTATGCCCATGACAGATTCAAGAATCAAGACTAGAACTCTTGGAGACTGTGATTAGATTATCTTTCTTGTCAACACCTTACTGTTAGTCTAGATCAAAGCTCTGCTGAGCTATGCTAATCCCCGGCAGAGAGGAGGAGGAGCAATGTGACACCAAGATGCTAGGTAAAGGCGATGTTGCTCTTATATGACTAGCAGGCCTTTCTTTAGGGAAAACATCTGTGGAGAAATTTCTTGGCATGCTGATGTCCCCCACATGCCAAAACTTACTCTATCGCTGCAACTCACCCCGACCCCAAAAACCATAAAACTAGAACTTTCAAAATGTCCTGGACAAAACAAAAAATAATTTTAAAACCAGGACAACTTCTAAGCACTTTTAAATCCCAAAGGGATTTTAGGGGCGCCAGTCTCTGAGTTTGTGAGTTTCAGAGACTCCAAAAAGGAACTATTCCTTTTAACTCATAAAATCTCATAAAGTACAGAGATATCCACACTAAGACCCAGGATATGTCCTCCAAGTCCAATTTCAGAAGTAGATTTTTATTCAGTGTCCCAGGCTTTCTATTTTGATGTGGTCTAAACGATACTGAGATATTTTAGCCTTACTGATTTAATGATTTATTTTCAGTGTTCTTTCCTGTAGTACATTAAGGAAGAGTCTTTTTTTCAGTCACGAGATAAAAGCAGTCCCTGCTGTGGCAAGCCTATAATTGATTAAGGAAAGAGTAGGAAGAAGGAAAAGACTCTGGGAAAGCTGAGCCTTTAGGTTTTTTGCTTAGGACCCTGAGAACACACTCTGGAAACAAGTATTGAGAGAACCAAGTCCTACCCAGCCCTGGACAGAAACCTGAGCTAATAGTCAAGACTTGCACTGTGACCAGAGAAATCGGTAAATTTTGGCCCTGTCAAATTCTGGCTCAAGTGAATCCCAGGTTAAGGGAACACTGCTGTCAGTCCTTTGCTCCCCAGCTGCACATAGCTCACTGCACAGGCTCTACCCTGAGAAAGTCTGACTAACCATAGTTGTTGTGGTGCCTAAAAAAGGCAAAGTCTTTTCTCAAATAGCTAAGCTACAGAGAAACTGCAAGGTCAACAGCTCAGTTGCCACCAAATATGATTGTTTTATGCACTAATATGAGATATTTCTATCTTTTCTACTTAGCTACAATGATATTTTTGTGCCAGCAATTACAATTAAGCTGGAAGGATGCTTGTTTGTATATCCTTCCTTAAACATCAGCCTTTGAATCTCTCAGCTCCTTGTGGAAGGAAAAACAGACCTGTGAGGAAATGTAGAAATCACCTCCCAGCAATCAGGACACTTAGTAACTGGTGCGGGGCCAAGCTGGTTTAGAGAATCTGATGCTGATTCAGATGGGAGTGATGTGAGACCCAGATATGACTCATTACTGAAGAATCTCTGAGACTTTGTGAAGTTACTGATAGCAGAAGTGTGTTCATGGCTGGACAGCTTGAATGTAGAAATGAACCACTCTCAAGTTACTTGAGACTGTTTTCTTTAGTCAGGTTGGGTTTACATGAGCATGTGTAGAATAACACCCAAAGACAACTGTGAAACGTTTTAGAGTGTCAAAAATGATGGGTTTGTGTATATAGATAAAACTGCTATCCTCTAAAAACATAAGAGAGAGATTTAAGGACTTAAATTTCTCTGGAAGTATGAAGTGGATAGACTGACCTGCAGTAACTTCATTTAATATGATCCCTGGAGGGTTGGTGCTGCTTCCTGTAGTATTCCCCCTATAGTCTTAGATGGATGGACATATTGAGACATGTCTGAAAAAGTGTTTGAAGTGGATTGCAAACCAAACTGCCCATTGCCTACTTGTGCATAGCCTTTGGATTAGTTGATATGTGCTGAGATGCTTGCTCCCTCATTAAATTACTCTGTGGACAATGAGATGATTTCAGTAGGAAGGGAAGCAAATTCAGAGGATAGGGTAAGGCTTTTCATGTTCAGCTCTAAAAATGTTTACAAGTGTACATCTGAATTCTCTATCTGTATAATTATTTTAAGAAACAATCACAAAGAGCAATCACACAGGAAATTCCTTGGTGTTAATTGCCTTTGGTGTGTCAAGATCATGTCAGGCTCAGGGTCAGGTTGTATCCTAGAGTGCCTTCCCAGTGATTTTGTCCTATATACAGCAATTCACTTCCAGGTTGCCTCCCAGCTGAAAGCTGAAAATGAGTTAAAAACTAGCTACATGGTTTTGCTGTGCGGTCTGTAGTGTTTCTGAAAGCCATTCTGGCAGAACTTTATCCAAAGTCTTTGGGTACAAAACTTTACAGGAAAATTCTATTAATATTCTGAGGCTGTGTGCCTTTGTCCAGTTGTGTTGGTACCTTGGCAAGCAGTTCAATATATGTTTAATGCTTATTTTTTCATTCAGGTTTCATTAGTGAGTGAAAGAATATCTTGTATCATAACTGTTATGTACATCCATTTCTTTTTGTGCATTTAAGGAGAGTAAATAATAGTTCTCTCTTCACTGTTAGCACTACAGATGAATCAGAGAAAATCAGTAGGTGTCAGATGTGTTGACTTCTTGAGGGCTGTCCTTGTAAAGAAGTTCACATATCAAACTATGGAAAATTAAGTTTGAAAATTTCCCCTTTCCCTAACCTTTAAAAATTAAAAAGGATTGACATGTTCTGAAAACAAACAAACAAAAAAAAGTCAAATAAAATGTTAGCTTTTCAGATGCAGATTTCATTGCTCTTTTTTATGTTGTTGTTCAGATTAGCTATTGTAAAACTTCTCTTTTGTCTTCCAGTGGGTCCTAGCATACAAGGAAGTCAACAAGGGACAGGAGAATAAGCTAATTTATTTTCAAACTTAAACAAAAATGTTCTCTTAATAACAACTGGAGAGAAGAAACAGTACTGCTAGGGCAGTGCTTATAGTACACTGCATTTTGCAAGAAGTGTTTAGAGTGCAAATTTGGCAGGGAGATCTACTATATATATAGACACCGTGACAGGGTAGTCAGCTTTGATTAATGGAGGTCTCTGAGCATATTTTAGTGGGGATTTTTCTTAATACACATCTGTAGTCAGGTGATCATGAGAGAATCTAGGTTTGTTTGCTTGAGTATTTCCAGCTCTTGCTGTTGCAAGACTGAAAGCTTGAACTATGTGTGCTCCAAAGGTTCAAAATAAATGTTCACAACATGAAAGTCCTTAAATATACTAGATATCCCTTAAATGTACTTTTTTTTTAATCAAATGATTTTAGGAACTTGGAGTTGAGTATATTGGATGACTGTTTCATAAAAACCTTGCTGATGTAGGCTCTGTTCCTTAGAAGACACTCTTCATTATTGTGCTGGGTTTATGTGTGTGGTGGGGTTTTTGATAGCGGGGCCTTCAGCAGTGGCCAGCCCATTGAGAATTTTTCCCCAGCTCCAAGCCAGACCCATTTCTGTGCCAAGGTTGAGCCAATTAGTGACAGTGGCCATGCCTCTACAATAATGTGTTTAGGAAGGGTAACCTAGGAGGAGGAGTGGGAGTTGTGAGAAGGAATTGCACAGAGGACACCTATGCAAACACCAAGGACAGTGGAAGAGAGAAGGAAAAAGGGGGGATGTGGGCCAAAGCAGAGATGTCCTGCAGCCCGTAGTGAGAGGGCAGGCTGTGCCCTGCAGCCCATGGAGGTCACAAGTGGAGCAGATGCCTGTGGAGGACCCGCAATGGAGCAGGTGGATGCACCTGAAGAAAGACGGGGCTCTGTGGGTAGAAGCTCCTGCTGTTTTAGTTGGGCACTGGGAGGGTTGCAACATGCGGGAGAGACCCATGCTGGAGCAGTTTGGGAAGAGTTTGCGGCCTGTGGGAAGGACTAAATGTCAGAGAAGGTTCATGGAGGACTGTCTTCCATGAGAGAGACCCCACGCTGGAGCAAGGCAAGATTATGAAGAGTCTTTCCCATGAGGAGGAAGGAGAGGCAGGACTGATCATAACCCCATCCCCTGCCTCCTGTGCCACCAGGAAGGAATAGGTAGAGAAACCGGGAGCAAAGCTGAGCCCAGGAAGAAGGGAGGGGTGGGGGAAGGTTTTCAAGATGTGTTAATGCTTCTCACTTTCCTGCTCTCTCTGTTAAGTGTTGTTAGTGTCTGAATTAAATTGATGTTCTTTTACTTCCCCTGATAAGTCTGTCTTTTGCCTGTGACCATAATCATAGAATCATTCGGATTGGAAAAGACCCTTGGGATCATCGAGTTCAACCATCAGCCTGACTCTACAAAGTTCTCCCCTACACCATATTACACAGCATCTCATCTAAACGACCCTTAAATACATCCAGGGATGATCTCCACCCCCTCCCTGGGCAGCCTATTCCACTCTGACCACTCTTTCTTGAAAATGTTTTCCTAATGTCCAGTTTGAACCTCCCCTGTTGCAGTTTAAAGCCATTCCCTCTTGTTCTGTCACTAATCACCTGTGAGAAGAGACCAGCACCAACCTCTCTACAGTGTCCTTTCAGGTAGCTGTAGAGAGTGATGAGGTCTCCCCTCAGCTTTCTTTTCCTCAAACTAAACAGTCCCAGCTCCTTCAATCACTCCTCACAGGATTTGTTCTCCAGGCCCTTCACCAGCTTCATTGCCCTCCTCTTCACTCGCTCCAGCACCTCGAGATCTCGAATAGGTTTGTCATACCTCCCCGTCCTTATCTTAGTTCTTGAGCCTTTTGCTTTACTTTCTCCTTCCTATCCTGAAGGAGGAGGCATGAGTGAGCAGCTGCATGGTGCTTAGTTGCCCTTTGGGGTCAAAGCACAACAATCATATGTCAGTTAAACTACAATTGCCATCAAACACAAAAGTTCACGTGTATATTTAGTTTCACCTCCCAAAAGGGGGAACTAGACTACTGAATAGACAAGGCTTGCAACCTTTCTCCTCCACTGCTGTCCCATGTCCCAGTCTTAATTTGTCCCCAAGTTAATGAGGACTGGCAACAATTGCAAGCTGGCCATTGTCTCCTGCAACATGACTGTGTCAGTTCATGAGGACCATGTATCACCCTTCCCTGAACCGTATGGAAAGCCAACGCTGCCACTGCCGCTTGCCTTGCAGTCCCAGCACAGAGAGATCTCTGCTCAACAAAACACATCCTGTAAGAAGTACAACACGGGGTCCCCAGTTCACTCCCTCCTTTGTATATGATCAGTACAACATAAAGTCCAGATGAATTTTTTCTCCTATGTCTTCTCTGAAAGGCACATTGGCATTTCCAAGCAAGTAGAAGCTACTTTGTTTCTAAATACCAGCAAAAGTTCTGAGAAGGCAGATGCTTTTATTGAATGCAGCTGGCACAGTGTGTCTTTCAGTGTTCTCTGGGAAGGCGTTGCAGTAGGAACAAGCAAACACTGTCACTTATTATAGTAAGGAGTATGGTAAGGAGTCTCACCTATGGTAAATAAAAGGTCTTATATAGAGAGGCTCTAGAGTTGTCCTTTGAATTTACTTTGTGCCTTTACTCCTTGCACAACTTTGATTAAGGTTCAAGGTTGATTTATACAGCATATCACCAAGTCAGCAAAGATATTCACTGGGTGACATAAGCCAGGGCACTGCTATTCCCAGGCTAATACACCTCATTTCTAAAGAAAGCTAAATTTCCTGGACACAGTGCCATAGAGACATAGTTGGTTGTGAGTGCAGCCAGAGCTGTCTCAGAGCCTATGGCAAGGTGTGGTGGTAACACATCCTTACGCATTTGTAGGTGCTGCAGTGCATGTATTTTACAAATCTGGACTCC
Organism: Athene cunicularia; assembly: GCF_003259725.1. Classification (NCBI taxonomy): domain Eukaryota; kingdom Metazoa; phylum Chordata; class Aves; order Strigiformes; family Strigidae; genus Athene; species Athene cunicularia. The sequence continues at coordinate 22,459,682 of NW_020799142.1, forward strand.
AAACAGCAAACACAAAACTCAACATGCAGGAACTTTCGCTCTATAAAGGGTGCCAAAAAATAATGGGGCAGCCTAAGAAAGTGATACAATAAAACCAATGTTGTGAAGGCATCTGGTTACAGTGAGATATCAGGAAATACATCTAGGGCATCTCCCACTTCTCAGAGCTAGATGTCTGAGACATTGCTATAATGGAGGCAATGACATCCATTAGGATTTTAGCCTTCAACTCATTCCAGAGAATAAGTTCTGCCAGTGCCATTTAAAGGACCCAGAAGGACTCACCATTTTTCAAGAGGTAGTAGCAGAGTGACTGACCATATCCACTATAATAAGTCAAAATGCTTGCCTGGCAAGCAGGAAGACAGAGTCCCAAAACCTCACTGCTGGATGGATATGTAAACCCAACTCTCAGACCTTGTTGCTTGGCAGTGGAGTGTACCCTCTGAGCAAGAAGTCCTCAGCAGCAGGAGCACTAGTGGAAAGGATTACATTAGTGGAAAGCACAGAGATAAACTCAATTTTCTTAGATCTTCATTAAACTGACTACATTAATCACCACTTTCTTTATCACATGTTAATTCAATAAAGAGGGTGATTTCCATGCAGCAATTAAGGAATGCATCCATTTTCAGGAAAAGGTCCAGGATACAAGGATACCTAACCTAGAGTGAGGTGCCAAAGCCCTGGAGAGACCCGTGCTTCCCCTCTGTTCAGACCTTGGGCAGAATGTACTCTATCTGAACAGATCTCAGGGAGCTCCCTGACCACCACAACAGCCATCATGAAGCCCATTTTGAGATTCTTTCTAGGCCTTGCATAAAGCCCACTATGGCAGCAGGGAGTGGGTTCTCCTTAGGAGGAGTGATGGGGAAAATCCACTAACACTTTGGCATTGCAAGTCATGACTTTCAGAGAAGTGTATTGGTGATGTGAGAAAATACATTACCTCGAGATCTACACTACATTTGAAAGCATTTATACCTACTTGAAGGTACAGACATGAAATTCTCATCTTTTGTACCACTGTCTGTGTAAATATTTTGGTGATTGTTTATGTTAAAATGGGCAATGAAAAACAAGTCATTATTTATTTCAAATTATATCACTCTCAAAGGACTATTTAATAAAGAGATAAATCTTTCCATGGAATCACCTCGGTATAGTATCTGCTTATCAGAAAATGTATTTGATTACAGTCCTTCTAGAATGTCTATTATATGATTCTTTGTTAGTCATAATGGACTTTAGCCATTTCAGAATAACACACTAAATTGATCCCAGGTGGCACAAATAAATGGTCTAACTGGTGGTGGCAAGATTCCTGTTCACAGATACTAACCTTTGAAATAGATGAATATAAGGCAGTTGAGTTCAAAAGAGAATAGATTATTTAGGTGACTGGGTGAAGTGTAAATATTATGCCACATAGTCTGAGAGCTAGAGCAGATGAGGTGAATCAATGACTGTTCAGAAAATGGAGGCAGAGGTTATTTTAAGAAAAAAATATAAATTTTCCTTCCCATACAAAAAGTCAAATAAGCATGTCTTACATTAACTGAGATTTTGTAGTTGCAAATGGTGTTTACTTTGAGTTCATCTGTAATGCCGGGGAACATTCCTAATTGCCATAGGTTATTCCTGAGTCCATAAATGTCCAGGAGATCCCATCACTCTTATTTAATGGTTGCAAAGACCAAATACGTGCTGAGCCTGACAATCCCTGAAAGAAAGTCTGCCGGAAACAGCAGAGTTGCCCTCAAGTGGCAGCCACTCTGAAAACAGCCTAGGAGAGAAATTTCAGTAATTTCCCTCTTTATTGACCATACAGTTTTGTCTAGATGATCACAAAAGCATGGTGTTTCCTTGGAATCCTCTTACACCAATAACCATTCTTAACTGACACTGAATCCCTTGGTATACTTAGGCCATAAACCGTGCTGGGCAAGGACTGCTTGCTCAGCAGACATCATATGGGCTCAGCACATCATATCCCATCTTGACATCCTACAACAACACAATTTAGAGCTTAGATGGGCTGATTTTGTTTTCCATTACAGGATTTATAAAAAAACAGTGAAGTTGTGCATACCTGGATAGAAAGTGGTATTTATTCACATTAGAAAATAAATAACCTACTGGAAATTTTGAAATTAAATATTGTTGATCCAGGTCCTGATACAAACCTTTTGTTTGAGTAATTAGCTGATTTATATTTTGTTTACACTTTTAATACAAGTCAAATAATCACCTCCTCCAAAAATCTGAAGTTTTACTTACAAGATCTAATTTCAAGTGCTCCCATTAGCACATGAAGTAAAGATTCCAGATTAAGTATTTTAACATATAACATAAATTGACGGTTTTAAATGCAGCAAACAGTAAAAGAAAGGAATTTAGAAGCCACATTAATTTGACATTGGGGAAGTTGGGAGAATATAAACGAGAAAGAAAAGGAGAACAAGGTAGACCATGAAGAGGGGACAAATGGTGGGAATTTTTCTTGCTTCTCCATATTCTAATGTTCTTATGCGAAACCTTATATCACGTTTGGTATTAATGCTGGTGCTTATTTGCTAAAGACTTGAACAAGCACCTTGTTATTGGCAAGTTCTTATTCTTAAACAAATAAAGGGGATCCAAAGTTCTTGAAACAAAGAGTGTTTCACAGATGAAAAAAGAGCAGGTAGGGTGCTATATATGATCCTCAACATGATAATTTCAACATAATCTGGCATTATCCTGACAGTCAACTTTTGCATCAGCCAGACATATATTTAGTTACCTCACAAGAAAAAGGTCCTGTGAAGTGACAAGCCAGAAAATCAAGTAGAAGGCAATCAGTCTAATAGCAATGTGCTGATCTTCAAACCAGCCTGACTTACCATAAATCATTAAAATGTTTTTAGGAGGGTTGTTTGTGGGAAAAATGTCTCTTAGCAGGGTTAGCTGTGTGGTTCCGTGGTTGAAATCAGGAAAGAGAATGTTTCTGCCTTCTCTATGGGACTGGAAAAGGGAGAGTTATTATCATCAACACAACCTCTGCTACTTTAGCACAAGATGTTCTTAAATGAAACAAAAAATTGTGTTTACTATGCTGACAACAGGAAGCTCTTATTGTTGCAGTTCCAAATTATTTTATTTCTGTGGTTAGGAGATATGTATTTCAAATGGAAACTCTTTTTCATTTTTATTTTGCCTTTTAGTTTGTCACTTGTAAAATCAGCAGAACTGAAGTTGCTGTTATGCTAATGTGCTGTTATCTTAACAGCAGTTATTGCCAAGAATTTCTTCCAGTATACACTAGACTGAAGTTTCCAAAATCAAGGCAATTCAAAATGATAGCTGGGTTAACAGAAAATCATTATTTCATACAATAAAACCTGCCACGATGCTTTTCCAGCAGACATTTTGGGGGGGGGGTGGGTTTTGCAGCCTGATCATTTTGTTAACATCTTTCTGTTTAGAAGGAAACATAAACCCAGTATTAGCTTTTCTTTCAAGTCTTTATGTCTTCTGTTTCATTGTAGCTGAGGGAGAAAGTATATGCAACCCAGTCAGGATGATTGCCTGCCCAGCTCATAGAAACCTGATGCAGAAACAACCCTTTCACAGACCCAGGGGAGATCTGCAAATACAGGGGAATACTGTATCTGTAAACAGCCTCAGATGACATGTTGGGAATCTGTTCAGATCACAGTAATATCCTTTCATTAAATATATTTCAAATTGCCACTCTCTTCCCAGATAATTAAATAACAGCACTAGATAATATTTAGTTCCCATTGAACTAACTAAAGACATAAGATATGACTGCCTAATTTTAGTATTTCTGGGGTTTACATGGTTTAAACTCTTTAGTGTGTACATTAAACTATATCTTCCACACATAACACAATACTCTGATAAGTCAAGCACCTTAATTTTTTACAACTGATCTTTAACATCTACTGAGATGATTTGAAATATTTTGTCTACAAACAGTGGATAATTTCCAGATGATTTGCTATGTTGAGGAAGACATAATAACTGTTACAATGTGATACAGCTCAGGTATTCCGATCAGCAATTTGTGACAGGTGTCTGGATATTGAGGAAAAGACTGTACACATATAGCTGTGTACTGCCTTATCACAGTTCCACAGATGCTGGAAAATGTCAGCAATAGGCTGAAGTTCAAGACTCCCATTGATAACGTTTTCAATTAATATATCATTACTTAAATAGAAAGCTACACCCCTCCCTTTTTTGTACTAAAACATCTTTTTCTTTTCACTGTTTGTTCTTTCATTTATTTACCCATGACATTCTGATTGATATGATACTGCAGAAATAGCCTAGTCAGGTGGCCACAAAACCATTTTCTTCAAAGAGAGCTCAGTGACAAACCATGGGAAGTTTATCTTGTGACAACAGAAAAGCTGTACTTGAGCAGGGACTGACAATATTTTAGTATCAAGCTGTGAAACAAAAAATTGAGTGTTTGTTTTAGGGTATCACAAGGTGATATAATGGAAATGTTACGGATACTGCTGTGAAAAATCAGGTTAGGTTGAAATTAGAAACTACTACATTTGAGGAATACATGCCTTTGGGATAAGGCAACAAACCAGATAGCTTAGCAGCCTCTTAGCAGAGAGTTTCCATCTCTAATGCATATACTTAGTCAGTGTTGAAGAATATTCATATCTTCTAGTTAGGTAATTACCCCGGCTAATATAAAGAGAGTATGTAACTAACACGGGAGCTGGGTTGAAGTTATATTAATGCTTGTTTATAAAATGCTCTAAGATATTCAGAAGGGAGAAACTTCAGAAGAGCAAAGCATTTCTATATATGAGGATGATTTCAGAAACATTCTTTGTCTGCTTCTGCTTTGGTTTTGATAAAATGCATGTCTATAAACACCCACCTGCAAAACATTTGAACGCCAGAACTAGAGTCACATTTTTAAGAACAGTTGCTGCAGTGTTTAACAAGGTTTTACTTTAAAGATTAACAATGTCACATTTTTAAAATGTTTGCCTGTTAAAAGGGCCAGGTGCCCTCTTCAAGCACAGGTGACAGACTTTGAAACGAAGGAATAAAAAATGAAGGTCTCTACCTCCCCTTGCTGCAGCTGTGTTGCAGAGAGCTGTTCAAATAAGCAGTGTAACCCTTGGAAGTGATGACAACAGCAACAAGAGCGGTTTCTTTAGAGGGCTGATGACTGTTGCTTGCAGCACATTGTTTCTGAGTAGTAGGCTTCTTGGATCTTGGTGTTACACATGGAATCCATCAGAAGTTTTCTTCGTATGATACAACTATTACCTTGGCTAATGTGCTGGGGTCTGAAAACCTCTAGACTTAAGCTAGTAGAAAAGCTGAACTCTCCTCCTGCAGTAGCAATAGACCATGTTCCATGTAGAGCAACACAGGGAGAGAGCTGGACTTGTGAGAAGTGCTCTAAGACTTAGTGAAACCCCAGACCAAAACCAGTATGATCTTGCTATAGCCCCACTAAGAAAGGAACTGGATTCTTCTTTTCCTCTCTCTCAAACCCAGCAAACCTCCATCTGTCTGCTCATCTAGAAACAGGTCTTCAAAAACAGTGATCAGATAGCAGTCCAAAATTTATGTAACTATTCCTTATTTAATTTTCTTTTAAGGAAAACTTGAAAAAATATGTTCCTTTCTAAAAAATTTAAGGCAGTTTCCTCAGAAGTATGGACCCCAGCTATCTGGTAATTCCCTGGACATACATGGTCTTCCCCCCAATAATCCCATTTATTTAAAGCATAAGCACTTCTATCCCAAAAATAATATGGTAATATCTGTTTATTTATAGGTCTCATTTATAGGTCTCAAACTTCTCTCTGAAGCCCATGAAGATTTCCTTTTCACTTCAACAGCATGAGGCCTCTAGCTCTTAGGGGAACCACCTGTTTTCTCAGGTTTTCAGAAGTTGTGCTCAAGGCTGGAGGAGGAAAGGGGTACTGTTGTTTGTCTTTGCTCATTCTCCCAACAGGTACATGTTTTTCTCTGTCTGCAGGTGCTTCCTTTGTGGAGGAAGGCCAGGACAGAGCTCCAACTCCTCCTTCCATACGTCTCTAACCAGCTGCTGTTTAAACTAACTGTAACTCAAAGTTTCTAACTAAAGTCCTGGTTGGGGAAGATATTTTAAGGCACAGATTTACTGTTGTCAGTCACAACTCCACTACAACAGAGCAAAACCACAGAGTCCCACTGTTAAAATAACAGGCTGTATTTCTATGACGTTAATTTTTTCCAGTCTTACAAACTCAGCTGATTTGCCTTCCACTTTCAAAACTGCCAGAGAGAAACAGGATGATGTCCCTCATTTCTCTTGCCTGCAAAATGAGGCCTCTGCACACTTAAAAAAATATCAGCAAAACCACAGACCACGGTTCGTAGCAATGAATTAGGGACCCAGAAAATACTTGCAGAGCTTACAGTGGGTTTTGTGTTAACAAGTGCTTATCAGTTACATCTATCTAAATTATGATAATCTCTATGCTACATCGAGCAATCATGTTTCCTTACATTGGCCATGATTTTGAAGAGGGTTTGCAAGATATGCTTATCTGTATGCACACAAGTAGGCTCAGGAAAACCCTGATACTATGCTTAAAGATAACCCTACAATCAGACAGGTATTTTATTTTAAATAATCATTTAAAATATTAATTTTAATACAATTTTAATAGTTCAACACAGACATGCAGGATGTTTCTCTGTGGTAGAAAAGCCCCCATTAAGTGGACTCATTAAGGACACAGTTTGTTACCCACTATGTTTAGCTGTAAATCTGAAGGTATTCATTTTTAAAATTCCCTTTTTGCAACCCAACAGTGTTTACAGGATAACTTTCTAATGTGGCAGGAAGGTGACTAGGGTTTTACTGCTTTCTCAGACCAGAAACCACACTGCTTCTAAGAACTGTCTTGTTTCTTCTCATCAGAGCTGAGAGCAGTATTTCTACCTTTCAGCTGATGACACAAAGTTTGGAGACATTGAGCATAATTATCACTATTGGTAAGTGGGGGGAAAAGACATTCAGGGAAATTAAGCAGCTTGTACAAGAGCAAATTGGCCAGATGATTATCTCTTTCCTGATGCATGTCTTAGTACAATAAAGGGGGTCAACTTTTAATCATAAATTATTATATTCTTGGCTACAAAATTTGACAGTCACTTGTAAACGTGGTGTACACTCAGACTTATGAGATGTCTCACAATTACAAGAGATTGAGAGATCACTCAAGGAGACATCATTCCTAAAAGATGTCCAAAATTTTAGGCAAGCAAAACCTTTAGAATTTCATTTTTTTACAGACTCAGACTTTTACAGGTTTCAAACAAATGATCACACTACTCTTGTTTCCTCTTATTATTTGTTTTAAAGTGTCTGTGAAGATGTTTATCAGTAGTTGTATGACTCTTAGAGTGCAAGACAAAGGTGTGAAAATGGGGCCAAGGAAGATTTCAAGAGGTCATCCTTCTGTCCTGAGGCAGGATCAGCTATTTCTAAGACATTCCTGATGTAGTCATAAAATCCCTGACTCTGTTCTTACAGTTGTTGACAGAGAAGTTTAGCAGACTCCTGAGATAACCTGTTTCTAACTATTTTCACTGTTACAGAATATGTCTGTCTTTTTGTCTACCTTAGATGTACTAGCTGGCAATTTAAGCCCATTATTTTTTGCTTTACCCTCAATCGACATTATTACCTCCCATTTTGCAACAGTCTTTTGCATATTTGAAGGCTGTTATCATGTCTCCCCACAGACTTTCTTCTATTTAAGAATAAACAAATACTGTTCTTTCCTCATGGGTCATGTTCTCTAGACCTCTGACCTCTTTGTAACTCTCCTCCACACTCTCTCCACTTGATCTGCATTTCTCTTGGGAAACGACTGAGAATTTGCCTGCAGCCCATGAAGTGAAAGGATTATTCCCTCTGCCTCAGATATGAAACTTCTGTTTGGACACATCAGTAAGTTTGGGGGTTTTTTTCTGCTTTGTGCACAGTTTGTGATCAGTTTTAATAACTAATGCCTTAACTAAAAACCTGCAGCCTACCATTCACTTCCCAGTTATTTCTAGTATAGTATAGCATAGTATTTTGTAACTTACATAAATCCATTTGTCGAGAGCATGTTGAATTTGAATCTGGGTTCTCAAAATAACTGAAATACTGGCTGGTGTTAAATTCCACAAAGACTCTTCTGAAACCCTACCGTATACATAACTACACAGTGTGACAGTAAATCTCTAATATCTACACTCTGGGCTTTCCAACTAACACTATCCCTATTCTAACAAACATTGAATCTAATCTTTTTACTAATGTAGGTGGTGCAGACAGAAGAGGTCCTACCCAAGTTACTGCCATGCACACCTTTTCTCAAAAGCTGTTGTTTTGTCATAGATACAAATAAGATTTGTTTGATTGTTCTTGACAAATCAGCACTACCTGTTATTTATTTCTGTTATCTTTGGGATGCTTATAATGAATCAATTTTTTATTTTATCATTTTCCAAAGGACTTATGTTAGGCTGACCAGTCACCAGTGTCCTAGATGCTCCCATCCCATTTTTCAAAACCAGACATTCCTTTGCTCTTTTCCATCATCTGGAACTTCACCCAGCCATAAATTGCTTCCTGAGTGCCCCAGGATGATTTAACTCCCACCAACCCAGTTGAAACACATAGTCCATATGAACAGTCTCTTGTTTTCCTGATCCAGGCTGACTTTTTTTCCCTCTTTATAACTCATCTGAATTTTGTCAGCTTTCTTACCTGGACAGTCTTCTTACAGAAGGCATAGCATATGTTGGCCTTCATTGTGTTCACTGTTGTTAACTTTCCCTTCTGACTTTCTTCTTACCAAAAATGTGATTACAGAAATTACTTATTTTCCCTCTATATTTTTTGTGCTTGATCTTGTCCCCACATGCTTGAAGTATTTCTTCAAATATATCCTCTGGGTTTTTTACATACTTTTCACTTAGGTATTCTTTATCCTGAGCTTTAGGTAGAAAGATGGTTTCTTGCTATGCTTCCCATATTTTCTCTGGGATTGGTGTTTGAACTTAATTTTTTTGAGAAATGACCAGTCTCTCATTGATGTCTAGAAGTCTTGAGATAGAGTTCATTTTATACGTTTAATTAGTATGCGTGCTGGTTCCTACAGTGAGGTTAATCTCTACTGGCATTTGCCCTGCTTCCCTCATGCTGGGTCTGATGCCCCAGAGATTTAGCCAAAGACGTAGGAAGACTATTTACTTTCCCATTCTCTCCCTCCACCTTCCCCCCAACCCAAGATCTTTCCAGTCCCAAGTCTCTTTTTCAATACTACCTCTCATCCTAAAGTAGCAATTGGCATGTCTTGAACACATCTACTCTAATCTGGCACACCTATTCTCACTCAGTCTTTGGTCTAGCTCTGCAATTCATGCTGTTCTCCTGCACAGACTTGTTCTGTAATAATAGGATCAAAGAATAATTCAGGTGGGAAAGGAGGGCTCTGGAGGGTTCTAATTCAACCCATTGCTCAGAGCAGGGTCCATTTCAGTTAGATCAGTCTGTTTAGGGCCTTGTCTAGCTTTGAAAATATCAAGGGATGGAGCTTCTCTAAGCTGTGAGCAACTGGTTCCAGTGCTGAACCACTCTTTTTTTTCCTTGTATCTTGGAATTTCCCTTGCTGCCATTCGTGACCATGGCCTCATGTCCTTTCTCTCTACAAACATCAGCAGACAAGACCTTATTAACTCTTAATTGTGTGTTCAAGGATGTTGAAGCTGTAAGGATATGCAGAATCTAGGCTTGGTCTTTGTGGACTTGTTAATGATCATTTCTTTCCACTTGATACTTTGGATAATATTGTCTTAAATACTGATGGTTGTTTCAACCAACCCATCAAATTGGAAAAAGGTAAAAAGTGAGGAAGCATGATGTGGTGATACTTCTGGCTAGTGCAAGTACTGCTCTGGAAGTGCAGAAGCAGAAGGAAAATAGTAATCTTTCAGTCTAAAAGCAAAGATATGCAATTTTCCTGCTGAGGGTTTTCCCAAAACTCCAAGCGGATGTAGGAGCAGAGCATAAAAAATCATACCAAAAAACAACAGGGATCTGTAATCAGTTAATGCATTATGCAGGTTGGATAATTTCTCTGGATACCTTATTTCCAATCTTTGGCAAAGAACAGAGATAGCAGAAGTGAAATTCAGAGAGCAGCGATTAAAAAAAAGAAGCCAGCATGCTGGAAAGGCGCAATCTAACTCATCTCTTCCTTCTATGAATTTGTGTCTTGTTATATGACTGTTCAGTTTTTTCTCTCCACTTATGATTGAACAACAAGTACTGATGAAAAAGGCTGCTTTTGATAGATGGGAGACTGAGCTTTAGAAAGGAGACTTCATGGTATTATGCCAGAGCTAAGGTTAGATTAAGAGGATAGTCATGTTTCTGTTGAATGGCAGTGTATTAAGAGATGATAACTATCACCCCACAGGATGACAATGGTGAACTTCCATGGCACTTCTCAGACACACTATCTTTCTTGTCCCTCCACTGAGGGGTTAGAATGCTCTGCAGTAAAAGTGGTTTGTCATTTTCAGTTAATTTAATAAATAGTAAGTTAAAATGTCATAAATAAATATTAAATGTACGTATACAAATATATATATATATATGTATATATATATATATATAAAGTGTAAATATACAAATGATGAGGAGATCCCTTAAACACCTAACATGCAGTCATTGTTTTTTAGCAAACATAGCAAACTCTGGGGAGTTCCAGAGGGGTACTGATGGACTTTTTAAAGACTCTTTGTGGAGAGTCTCCTGTTGTCTGAACACTACTTCAGACATAAATCAGGACATTTCATGGGTCTGTAGGCTCTTCTGTAGCTGTTTGGTTCTATTGCCTGATAAGTCCGACTACAAATACATACATGGCAGAACATACATACTTGTGCATACAAATATATATAGCCACTGTCAGATAGTACTCACTGGGCCACCACTTATGTTTTATGAGCAGATTAAATGCAATTTCTATACATAGGAAGCCCTGAGCATCAGGAAGCAGTGCTCCCTCAGGGACTATCATGGAATCCATACCCTTTGCTGTGGAAAAATATTATCAAATAAAGGCTGCTAAAATCCAGATCACAAGGTTGCCCTGGTTCCCATTTAACCTAACCCTGTCTTAACAGTATAATATTCATGAGTACTGTTATCAACTCTTATCGCTACCAGTGTCTGGCTTTTTGACTCTTCAGGGTGTATGCTATATATATTGGAGCTCTTACCCATGAGATATTGGTGTGCAGCATGCACTGTCAGAAATTTGTAGTTGGTGTCAATCGCTGGTGACATTTTTGAAGGCATAGGGTCCTTGCATAAGATGCATTGGGTTTCGGGAAGATAAAGATTAAAATAGCCATGGAAGTTCCTTTAAATCATATCATCCAAGCTGCTATGTACTACAAGCTTTTGAAATAAGGGATTTCTGAATATTTATATGGTGCTAATAGGGTACTGGTTGATAACAAATAGCCAAATCTTGGAATAAGAAATTCCATTCTGATTCAAATGGATATAAAAAAGTAATGTTTCCATGGGTTTTTTTAAACTGCTGAAACTTACTGTTTCAGTAAGGTTAAAGCACATGATTTTGATTTTATTGCTATTTCTTATTATTCCAAGTGTTCATTCAGGTTGCTACCATGGAAAAATTAACAAACAATGAGAACACTTAATTTAATATTTTCTGATGAAAGAATATTTAAAACACATATAGCCAAATTCACTTAAATTTTAAAGTGAAATAACATTGTTTGTTCATGCCATGGTCTTGTTTTTAAAACTCACCACAAAGTCTTGGAAGAAGAATAAATAGACTGAATTATAGTTGTATAATCTGTAATCCATCACAGGTAAATAGCTATCTAGAGAAATAATCAATCAAAAGTTTTTACGTTATACCAAAAACTGTTGTTTGCAGAAATAATGGCAGTTTAAACTGCTTCCAGTCAGCCAAGCAGATATTTCAGCATATATCTTCTGGATAAAGGTATGTATAAGGAATATATAAAACCTGTATGATTTATGATCTTCCCAAACTAAATGTTAGTGGTTAAAGTGTCTGCCTGATATAATAAAAAACAATCCCAGTCTGCCTGGTAATTTTTTGCCAAGCATATTTGATATGAAGCCAGATTATCAAAATGCCAGCAAATTTCTGAGCACTGTTGCCCAGACTGCTGATATCTGAGTGAAGATAGGCATGTTCAAAAGTGCATGTGGACATGCATATCTTCACGTACAAATGATTCTAGTGGAAATGTGGCACTTTGTTTGACATTATTTTCAAAACAAGGATATCTGCTTCATTTCTACCAACCAAGCCTTTCAGCTTGCTTTCTATTTCAAACAACATGTCAGATGTTACTCCTTTCCTGCTGGAAATGGAAGAGAGCTCATTAGCTACTTCGGAAAAGTGAGTGTGTTTGTTTCCCATAAGCTGCATTTTCAACAGTGGCCATTACTCACATTGTCCAAACATGCTGAAACAGACATCTCAGTGCCTTGGTCTGTTCTTTATATTCAGGTGTCACTGAATGACTTCTGTGACATCTTCTGTGACATGAATTCACCCCAAAGCATTTCAACTTGTACTGGCCAGGATCAGAATAGCTACGATATTCCTATTTCTGCCTCTATTTGCATTGCTCCCACAGAGTTTCTAAGAAATTCAGATTGCTGTTTACTGATGTAATTCTCAAAGGATGATGGATATGGAACTCACCCCTCACTCTCTCAGAGCTAGTCAGAAACACGGGTTATTTGCATGAGAAACTGGAATCTAGTTCCTATATTCTCCACACTTGTTTGTCTTCTTGTTTACACAGACATTTACTTGTAAAAGTCTGTTTTAGGAGACATTCTAAGAAGGAAAAATAACTAAAAAAAAACCCAATTCTAAAGTCTTTGAAGGGATGAAGGAACCATGACAATTCTTGAGGAAAAAAACCAAACCAAACCAAACCAAACCAAAACAAAACAAAACAAACAAAAAAACCCACGTTGGCTAGAAGAGAGAACTAAACAAAAAGCAAGGTACAAAGTTCAGGAAGGGTTAAAAGAAGGTGAAGATTCCTTCAGCAAATGGTAGTTTGTGCAGACAGGGGACTCATGGACAAGATCTGCTTTGACCAAAGATAAATGCAGGAAAGAAGGCAATTAAATGCCAATAACTTTGCCAAAACATTGCTCAACTTCTTGTAATTTGGGGACTTGACTTGCAAAATATCAGGTCAGTTGAACAATATTTTTTTTTTCCTTCAAGAGACATATAAAGGAATCACAGCAAAAGCAATGAATAGAGCTTAACTCTAGAGTCTGGATACAAATCAGGATGTGGTGAGATCTGTTTATCAGAGTCTCAGATGTCTGATGTTCTCCTATTACATTAAGGATATAATGAAGTAGCTACCATGTAAGGATTGTGCAACAACTACTATGAAGTGACACTGTGATATCCATCTCTTTCCTGTTAGACCCTCTGTCCCATTTGGCACTTAGTGGAACCAGCTTGGGCTTGCATTTCTTATGGTTTTCTGTGGTTTGCCATGTCTGTCCTTTTTGATCAAGGTAATATCGGAATCAGGTACGCTAACTAAAAATAATATTGTTTTCAGAGATTTGTGGGGTTTGTGGAGAACAGTTCATTTCCAGCTGAACACCAAGGCTGTTATTTTATCCTAATGAGCAACACTGTTAACGGAGGAACATTTCTAATTTGCTCAAAATGCTTCCTGCCTCTTCACTAGAAAATCTTGAGAAAAAGTTTCTGAAAGCAAGTCCAAAGAAAGGTGGATAAACTTGTTGGCGGACTTAAAAACTAGAGAGAATAAAGAAAGAAACAGAAGTTAGCAAAAACTTTGAACTTCATTGCTGTTTGACTTAAAGACCATTGTTTCTACAGCAAACAAACAAAAAAAAAAGTTCTGCCTTTCAGTTTATACAAGAATAGATTTACATGGGGACTTGGACAGCTTCTGTTGCAAAATTTCTGTCTAGATATTCATAACGCTGTGAGCTCTGTTGTGTCTCAGAACTTCATCATGCTAATAAATTTGCCCCCACAAATCCACTTTGGCAATAAGATTTAGTATTATTCTTGGTTATATCACAGATTATCACAGATTATGTGATACATCCTAACTCACACAGCATATCTGAAAGCAATCAATAAGCAGGCTCTGAGAGCCCTGCTATCAGTCCTGAGTGCTTTGACACAAATCAAGCATTCTACTCTTCCTTAGTACAAAAAGTTTACTAGGAATATGTTGTTACAGCAGAAAGCACTCTTGAAAAAAGACAGTAATTTGTCATGAAAGCCATAGACTGAGCAGTGAAACACAAGGAAATGCAAAGTAAGCCACTGTATCTGATATGCAATAAATTTGCTGCACTGGAGGCTGATCCACTCCAGATCTACATCTGCCAGATAATCTGTATAAAATCAGACTGCAGTTTTATTAGTTTATAAACCAGTGGTTTATTTTTAAAAGCTGTCAGCAGTCAGTCAGAATAAAACCTGTTGCTCAGTGGTTTCCTTCACATTATTGTTTCATAAAGAACAGAAAGACACTAGCACATGAATTACAGGTCTTGTGCTTGACAAAATCCCAGAGCAAGGAGGACACAGGCTTCCTCCTGGGGAACAGCTGAAGTCTGTGCAGCTCAGTCTGTAGCTGGCTGTTCAATACTCTTTATTTCTAATGAAACACACACACACACACACACACACACACATATATATATATATAAAACTGTATGTGTATATATATGTAACTATAAATATATTGATTTCTCTGTATCTCTCTTACTCCATCTCTCAGATATTCTCAGTCCTTCCTGTCTCCTATATAAAACTGAAATTGAAACCTGGTCTGTGAAGAGCCTGAGCAACCCAGCAGGTATATCTCTTCTCTGGTGATTTAGCAGAAATTGTAGTAGAAATCCCAGGTTAATTGTTCTCTATATTTGAAAGACATTGTCTCGCATTACTGTGTTAAATAACAGGGTTACAACAAAGCCCAAAATGCTTTTCTCACACTTCAGTATTCAGGATGTTTCCACCATTTTTAAACCATTTTACCTGTCAAATGGCAGTTGATAAATCCCTAGTGGATTAGGGCCATGCTCTACACAGGTAACTTGCTAAGCACTGTACAGAGAACAAGTCTTGAATTCTCATGAGGAAGTAAGAGTCTTGAATACTGAAGGATTAAAGAATAAGAATTCTTTAGTAAGTAGTAGAGTAAGAATTTCTGTAGAACTGACTGCACTATCTGGGGAAGCCAAATGTCAAACTGAGATGTAACTGTATGAGTACGATATGTAGAGTTTTGTAATGTGTGTGATTTGAGCCACACACTATGCAATATCAGGGAAAGTGAATACTAGATATTCAAGGAGCTAGCTAACTGAAAGTGTCAAAACTTATTGTTAAGAAATCATCACTGAGCAGAAAGATGCTCTAAATGAGACAACAAAGACTCAGGTGTTAGTTCTAGTGTTATTCCAGGCATACACCAATGAGGTGGACTTATATATAGAAAATAAGTCATGATCTCTCAGGAGATCATCACTTCCAAGCACATACCAGTCTTCTCTTGCTTATCCCTACAGCTACTGCCCATCTGGCACCCTTTAACATGGCACCCTCATCCCCTCAGCACACCCTCAGCCTCCATAGACAACATGCTCTGGCACTGCAGGAGGTTTGTGACACCTGGTCCTATCTAAACTCAATGTGGAAAATAGATTATTCCTGTCCTGATGGCTTTTCCATATCTGAAGACTGTTCCTCTGGTGTTCTCTTTCCTAGACTGAATACTGTTGACACTTTCAATTTCTGCATGTAGGTCATATTTCTAGATATTTTTGTGTTCTAATCTTTTTATTTTCTTCTGGATTCTCTTCGCTTGCTCCACAGTTTTTTGAAAAGGGGAGGAAGTAATAGGAAGAAGGAAATTCCCTAGATTTCCCCAGTACAGACAAAATGTTTGAGGTGGAGATTTAAAAAGGCAAAGTAAAATTACTTTTTGAGTGTTACAGTCTTCCCGTTCTTAAAGCCACTGTTTGCCTTTTTCACAAGACTGTGACACTGTTGATTCAGGTCTGTTTACGACCTTTTTTTTCTAAGCAGTTCCCTAGACTACTGTACTCCACCTTGAACTGGTATAGTTGATTGTCCTTGACAAAGGAAGTCTTACATTTGGGCTAAGTTCATTGTATCTGGTTTTCTTTTCTCAGGACATGTTACTTTAATTTACCAAGATAATTTTGCATTCTACTACTGTCCTCAAATGCACCAGCTATCCCTTCTGGCTGCACAGATGACCAGATAGCTCTGGGCCTCATGACACTGTGATGAGTGCAGGGCAATTTATAAGGCAGAACACAGTGTTATATTCTTCGGGGTTCATTTTTCTTGTCTATGTGAATAAATCAAACACTTGCAGGACTTTTGTCTAGCATCGACACCAACTGCATAGACCCTGTTAGACCATATTACTGGGCTCCAGCATACAGTACCTACATCCAAGCTGTGTGCATATTGGGTCTGACTATATTAGCTACTGCAGTATCTGGGGATCTTCTGAGAAGGTAATCTTTATCCTGCCCAGAACTGTGCCAGAAAGATTTAATTGTCTAGGTAGTAGGTCTCACTGTCTGGGAACCTCCTCTGGTTTTCTGTTTAATTTACTAGCATTGACTTTGTCACAGTTTTAGCAGTTAGGCAAATCTAGTCAAAGGTGTCACTCAGGCATCTTAAACCTGATGTCAGGGTCCCTGCTGCATGCAGGTCCAGAAGCACTGATGCCTATGTTTGAAGAGAGTCAAGATAAGGAGAGTTCCACTTTAGCATTGTAAAGGAGATGTCTACCTACTTGCTTGTTGATGTAAAGCAGTAAATTACCTTTTAGGTTTAATCTGAGCCAAAACCTTTCCTGAGTGAATGGTTTAAAAATGGGCAAAAATCTAACAAAGTTACAAGGAGGACTGTTCCAGCTGAGTGGATCACTAATCCGCATTACAGCACAGACTCAGGTTATTGGCATGCACAGAAAGCGTTTCAGGCATTCAGAAAAGTCTGTACCAAGGAAGAGCTGAACTCCCAGACCAGTGAGAAATAATAATTTATGCTTTAGTGTATCTGGTTGGATATGTTATTCCTACCAGATGTACCACTTATTTCTGAAAAATTGGTGTTTATCAGCTGAAGGACAGCATAATGTTTCTTCTTTTACTTGTGACCAATCATTCATCAAAGCATTAAATGCAGTACAAGATTGGGCATGAATCTCCAACCCTGTGTTTGGCACCTGCAAGGCAGTTCCGTAATATCCATTGCTGTCATTTGTTCATTCGTGAGACACAGAGGACTGCTCTGTTTATCCTGGTTCTTATACTGAAGCCTGTCCAGGAACATTCCAGGTTCTACAAGTACTTACATGCTGAAGAAGACATAATTTTATAAACACGTGTTTGTAGGCTATGCAAGAGGTTTTAGCATCCACCTGCCCCTGTGGTGTCCAAGGGCAAGCTCTAGATTCTGAAAATACCATTTAACAACTGTAAGACCTTGAAACTGCATAAAGATTACTGTTTACAGAACCGTGTGAGGGCTGGGAAAGCTCCAGGTTTTTCCCTCAGCCTTACTTAGATCCTTTCATGAGCATGCAGTACAACATATGTTTCAGATTATTTGATTCAGCTGAGCATGGTGCACAACCAGGCAGCGATTGGCATCACACATCACACCCCCAGGAGTCAATATGGGGCTTCACAGGTGTTGATGGTTTGCTTGTGTCATAGAGAACAGTACCCTGGAAAGCTTTGTCTCTATAAAAAGCTTAGAGGTGACAGTAGATAGTCTGCCCTGCTCTCAGCCAAAACCACAGGCAAGCTCTCTGGGGCTGACAGGTCATGCTAACAAATTCCACCTCTCCTACACATTGTTGTTGGCAGGTGTTTGTGAACACCTCACCTCCATTCTTTACAGCAGGGATGTTCAGTGATTTCTACTTAGATGATTTTTTTATTCCTCTTCCAAGCATTCTTTCTTTCCAGATGCCTAGGCACTAAGCGCTCTGATGCTGAGGGACCAACTGCCTGCAGAAAATATAGCCAGGCCTGCAGGGCATGACATACCCAGCTGCAAGCTACTGCTCATCTCTCCTCTTCCCATGGATTCAACTCTAACGGTTTGGGTTGTTTGGTTTTTGGGTTTTGGTGTTTTTTTTGTTTGTTTTGTTTTGGTGTTTTTTTTAATCAATGTCCTTACAACTGTAGCAAAGTCATTCTTTTTTATTTTTATTCAATTCAGATTTCTTTTCTAGATGAAAAAGGGAACAAATACAACAAAACAGATAGAAGGAACCCAATTCTGACACAGTTCTGAGCAGCAGGGGGAAATAAAGTCTTCATGGAGATATTAGTGCAGATCCACTCAGGCAGTGGGAGAATGTCAACCTACCTCTCTATACCCTGTGTAAGACACCTAACTACTGCTTATTGCCCATAATGGGACTGTGACTCACTTCCTTCTCCATTATATGAGAAAGAGCTTCCTTAGTTACTTAATTCTGGACTGGAGATCAAGACGATGAAGTTTACAGAGTGTGGAAAGAGAACAAAACAGTGTAATGCAGCATAGGGATTCACACACAACCTATAGGACGGGCAGTAGGACAATCATGTCTTCAGGGTGTGTCTAAGTCTGCAGAATGTCCATACTTTTTTTCCACATGGTCTGTTTTTCAAGGACCTGACAACTTGCTTGGAGCCTGGTCTGTTCTGAGTGGTCAAATAATCCAATTCTAAGCATTTCCAATTGGTTTGCTTGGGTAACGGATTGTTTCCGTTTCGGATGTTACTGTGAAGTAACTATTGTTACCCATATGATGTACAAGGAGTTCTTCTAACAATCACATGAAACATAGTTATATATTCAGACCTCACACATACACATAGAGACTGGGAACATATGCAGCAGGGAAGAAACCCTGACTAGGGTCAGGAGTTGAACAGGCCTTACACCTAAACACTGCAGTGAATCCATTAATTTTGCTTATTACCAGTTAATAAACTGATTTTTGTCTGAGTCTGTTTTCAGGACTTGTAAAGAAACATGTTCAGTGTGTAGCAGAGTGGGTTTATTTTCTGTTGAAAAACTCTGGAGGACATCAAAGTCTTCATCTCAATTCATGCCAACAGAAGGGCCAGTTTCTATGTTTGATCTTCTGTTGTCCAGTTACCCATGAGCACCCTGGATTATTTGCTGTTTAGGGAGTCAAACGGTGTGAGAACAGGCCAATAAATAAATTCCTTGCTCTCTTAGAATCTTTCTGTCACCATTTTTGGTTGTAGGGTGTTTTTTCTTTGTTCCTATCTGGACACATTTTCCCAGATGTGTTTTGGTTTCTTTCCCAAAGGAAAACTATGGGTTTTGTCTACCTCTGCTATTTACCTGCGAAGTAATCAAGAGACAGGAACGCGCTGGACCAAATTCAGCTAATGGAAAACATGAGTCTGGTTCTAAAGGAAATAAGCAAATGTTGAAATAAAATTCATAGTTGGCCTTTTTTTTTTTTTTCCCTCTTCCATGCTGTTGCTCACACATCAATACCTTTGCAGAAGCTGGTCTGGAATCTATTTTAAAATTAAATGTTTTGATTCTCCCAAAGCAGGATTACTCAAGGAGTTTATATATAAATCAAGAAATATGCCATTAACAGAATATAATCTTGTTTTTCCACATTTGTTTCTTCATTCCAGTAAACAAATTAACTTTTACTTCACTAAAACTAAAGCAGACAGTGACAGAAGTTGATCTGACTGCTTAGTGCTTCTCATGTTCTGCCACTCTTCAGGGTCCTGCTTTTGCCCAGGTTTTGTTTTTTGGGGGTTTTTTTTTGTGCCCTCCAGAAAAAAAGGAATATCCGGTATGTTTTAGATGTCAGATGCAACCATTTTCTCCCACTGTCTTGTCTGAGAGAAACCTCTATGAATTGTTTCTGACAGTTCTTTCTTTTTTCCTTGCTTCTTCCACTGCTCACAGCTGAATGATTATTAGCCCTCTCACCTAGAGCTTCATTAAAGATGGTGTGAATTCTTCACTTGGAAGAAAAAAAAAAAATTACTTTTAAAAAAGCTCTCTTCTAGCCCCAGTCAGATTGAATTTCATATAAGATTCCCAAACTGCATTACATTCATTGTGTTTCTAAATCTGTGTTAGTGTGTGTTTTAGTGCAGAATCAGCTCCATGCACATATGAACTTATTGGCAGCTTCATTTGTTTCCCAGGTGATGTTTCATTTGTTTATTGTTATTTTCAGAGTGAACTGAAAAAGCATCCAAACAGACAGAAGTTACAGCATATTCTTGGAGAGAATTGTAAATTATACCTAAGGCATGAAAAGTTTACTTTAATCTGGAACACTGGCTTTGATAGACTAATTGGATGCTGTTTGTTTTTCTATTACAACACCCAGAGCTACTTCAATGCACAATTAGGAGGAGAGAATTCTCAGCACCATAGCTGTACTGTAAATAGCATAGAAAACAAAACGTTCAGGAAAATTTTTAGGCTGTCTTTTGTAACCGACAGATAACTGAGTATAACAACTTGTAGAACAGGAACAAGGAACTAACTAAATTTAAGTTAACCTGATCTTTTGTGCATCTGTACTTTAGTTAGATATTGGCTGAATGAAAGAAAACAAAGTAAACCAATATAAACTGCTCTCTTAACTTCAGGTCTCATCATGTGTACATAGTATGATTGGAATTCATTTGCAAACCTCTGCTGATGCTTGTAAACTACTCCAAAATACAGAATTACTTGCAAATGGAAAATGTCAAATTAATGACAGCACAAAGAGATTTGTTGTTTGTTTGTTTTTTCCAACTGGTAGCAAAAAACTGTCCTGATAAGGTCTGTACGTGGGTAAATTTCATCTCTTACTTGCAAGTATGTGTGAGAGCACGACAGGCAGATAGATAGGCAAAGATTGTCCATCTTGTTTTTGGAAGAAATTCCATTCATATCTTTCTTCAGAGAGAGGGACAAAGGGCAATTCCCTCATTCAGAGGTGCAGGAAAACTTGAGGTACTGAGAGGGATACGTTTGTGTTTGCAATGGTGCTGCTGAGATACCTTACAACCTGGTTTGGTTTTCTTTCCTTATCATGCTTAGAGCAATTGTCAGATTTGTTCTTAATTCCTAACTTCTCCCCAGGCCAAAAAGGCAAGGATTACTGAATTTGATGTTTGTTTCCACTTGTCTGTGTCTGGTGGGCTGGTCAGGGAGGCCCAATTGGACAGAGGTTAGGCTGGGCCCGGTATACATGGGATGCATCCTGCCAGGGCATTATCGACAATGACAAACTGGTGCGTCCCCTAACCTCCATTTCCCTTCCTTCTTCCATATGGAAAAAAAGACTTGATTTTAGCCTCTGAAAGAGTCAGTTAAGGTGAAATTATTTGACATTTTAAAAAACTTATGTTTCTTTTTAGGCAATTTTGTAGTGGAAAACTTTCTTTCAGCCCTGTGCTAATAAACTCACAAAACTATTGGAGCCAGACAAATACGTATATGTCTAGACTTCCAGTGCATTTTCCCCTTTATATCCATTTCTAGATAGATGTTACTCAAATAGGATATGCATGTGTATGTACATGTAGTGCTGCAGCATATTTGTATTCCCAGTATACACAGAGCAGCAGCATGGAGCCCTGTAATCTCAGAGGATTTTGTCTGAACTAGAGAGAAAAAAGCAAAAGTATTCCCTCTGTTGGGAGTGGCAGTCAGAGAGAAAGGCAATGGATGGGCCAGCTGGGCAATAAATTTTTCGATAAATCAGATTGCTGATGTATGCTTAGGGACAATAATTAATCCTGTCTCTGGAACTTGAGACTCTTGCCTTTTGGAAGAACTGGGGAAAATGCTACCCTTGTCAGTAGACTGGAGGAGGTTACAGATTTGTGAGGATATGTTATTCCATTTCTCCAAAACAGAATGAGGAAAAAACAGAAATGTGGATTGCAAGAAAGAAATTCAAGATGGCATGAATTATCTCATGTCGGGTATTTGGTTCCAGTCTGGCTCTGTGGTGAACTGGGGATGGGTGAAGGCATTCATTTGAAAGGCTGGGGAATGGAAGTGGACAACCTTCTTCTGTCTCATCAGAGAAGTTGGTGGATGTGTCAATGTATTTTGCATAAATAACATCTGAAAGCTGCTGTAGACAAGCCTGTATAGAAAAAACTATTGCCAATATGTAGTGTACAGATTTATAATTTTTTGTACATCAAACCAGACAGAGAAAACTGGTTTTCCATGGATATTTGTGAAAATAAACAAAAAAAAAAAAATCACAAACAAGCAAACAAACCCACCAACTTTCTAGCCTTTTTATGTTTTAATAATTCTGAGCTGTTGATCACTGGAAGAGCTAAAATACTTCGGCTGCTTCCCCTTATTCTCTAGAGTCCCTTTTATTTACTTTAATAACCTGCTCCACTGACATTTGGCATGGCCCGCTGTAAGTGCTGGTGGCCCAGGTCAGCCCAGGCAGGTGTGAGTGTTAGCAGCTGGTCTAATGCGGCGAGCTGACTGCTCAGGCATAATACAACTACACACTGTATTTTTAAACTATGGTATACCTCTGTGTTATTGCTCCATTATATGTTTTCTCTTTTATTGCTATTTCTAGAATGAGGAGCAGAGTTGAGGGTACACACTGACTTGCTGCAGATCAGAGGACACTACAAACCTGTTATTAATCTGTTAGTGCCTGGTTAGGTTTATTAACCTGTTGTGACACTACTTCATGACTGATTGTTTATCTCCTTGATAATTTTGAACAAACTAATGAGTAAGAATCTATCCTGTGCCTTTCAAAGTAATGGTCTTTTCTTACTGCCTTCCTAATCTGCAGTTCTGATTAATGTGCCGAACTTCATTCTGCAAAACAAATCATCCCATTTATTTAAAGTGTATTTATGTTGAGTGGAGCTTGCCTCTGTTAAAATGTATTAAATTTCTTAAAAGAAATATTGTAAGATTATTTCATTTTTTTCTGAGATTGCTTAAATACTAAATGCAAACTGAAAACACTTACAGGGGATTCCCACACGCGGTGCAGTAATGTGTACCCTGTGCATTCCCTCCAGCACACCCGTCCCCTTAAACTGGCTGTCCAGCTGCAAGTCCCCAGCTGTAGTCAACTGAAAGTAATGAGTTATCAGATAAGAACAAACTGAACAATATAAACCTCCCCCCAGTCCAAGCCTATCAGGTAAAATAATTCAGGAACATTATTTACATTACCAGTGTACCTGAACAAAAATCTCTACTTTGAACATTTGAAACTGGGACTTAAAATCTATGTTTGGATTCAGATTTGAGGTGCTCATTGTTAGTTATAAGCCATAAAGTTAACTCCTTCGTTTCACTCTGTTTGTGCCCATTTCTGCTCCTGCAATTTAGACCTATTTGACTGAAATACCTTCTGAAAAGATTTCTAGCCTATGAACAGTTATTCATCAGTTAAAAATGTCTCCAGGATATTTTCTCTGAAAGCATTAAGTGCTGGTTTCCACATGCCTATGGATCATTCGTAGGATTAGGGTAAATCTGTTTCTTTCAGAAATTCCTGGTATCTCTGCACCTGGTATTTAAATACTTGAAATTAGTGGGTTTTCGTCATGGGCAAAGAAATGTAAAGTTTGTCCACTGGAATCTACAGAAAAAGATATGCAAAATAATGTGATAGTTTCTTCCCACCACTGAATCCAAAGACCTTTATAGTCATCATTTTGGGTCAACACCAAAGATATGAATCACCATTTCCAGCTTCCAAAATATGTAAAATCAAACTATTTTCAATAACACTTATCAGATTTGTATTTAGATATATTTTATGGAGTATCAAACTGCATCTCAGCCTCAAAAATATAAAGTTAGGACTAAATGTTATGAGAAGTTTATATGTGAGCATTTCCAATTAAAAAAAAAAAAAAAGAAAAAGCAATAACAAATGTGGAATGGCTTTATTATGCATTACTCCCTAAAGATAAATATTGATCAGGTTCTTTGCCAACTCCTTTGGCAAGTTAAGTTATTTCAAACAATAATAAATGCATACTGGTAGCTTTCCACTTTATTTTTGTTGAATGACCACTTATTAAATATTTTTTCCCAACAGTTTCTTTCCAAGAATGCTTAAAATATCTTTAACTATATAGGAAATAGTGAAAAGACAACAGGCTGACAGAATCTGCTTCTCCAAGAGCTGTATAACCATACTGCTTCCAAGAAATGTGACACTTCAGCTAATGGGGTTTGCTGGTTTTTTTGAAGGCGTTAATTCACAGAGAAGGCAAGCATCTGAGTGTTTGCAAGTGTCAGATAACAACTCTCTGTGCTATACCTGTTACTTGCTACAGAAGCAGGACAGAGCTGATCTGAAAAGCAGTTAATTTGATTTCTATATTCATTAGAAGGATATATTATATATGACCCTATGAACAGAGATACAGCCAACTTTGCTAGTGTAACACTAATGGTGACAGTGCATACAATATATAGAGACAAGTAAGGCAAATGTGAAGATGAAAAATGTAGAGGGGGGAAGTGGATGCAGTGTCTGAATGAAAAAATGCAGAATGTTAAGGAGGAGCATATGTTTTTCAGCTATAAAATGATCTGGATGAAACATGTACATGTTTATAGTTTTGCAACAGACATGTGTTTCATGGTTAGCTTGCTTTGAAGAAACTCTACCAGTGCTGTGTCAAGTGAAGTCCCTCCCTATTAATAAGATCTGTAGTTCGTAAAAAGGCAGCCTACATGCTGCCAGTTCAAGTGCTGTGAGAAATGTTCTCCAAAATGTCAACAGTTCAGATTGCTGCCCTTGTGATGGTGCCACCCGAGCAGGGGATATCTTTCCCCATTTTTCTAGGCATGCCCGCAGCACTTTGTCAACTGCCAGCATTGCAGTCAAGTCATCAGGGATGTCATTCCAGAACTTGGACCCTCATCTGCCTGCTGTGAATTTTCTCTTTGATTTTTATGTACATGTGAAAACAGTCATTAAGTGTAATATTAATTCTTACTTGAGGCTTCACCTTGGCTGTGAATATAATTTGAACTGCACAGCTGTTTGATTTAAAACAGTACTACATCAAAACTGATATGCCTCCCCTCTCCATTCCTCTCCTACCACACTGTTTTTATGAACTCAGAATGAAATCCTGAGGTTGGAAGAGGGTATACTCTTTCTTTGCACTTTACTGCTGATAATAACTTGCTACTCCATTTCTTGGGTCAGCATCCAGATTCAAAATTAGACTATCTCTCCTACCTCTGAATGTGATCATCTATAGCAAGAGTTGTCTTACACACTAATGAATACATACCCTCAAGTCCTGATTTCAAATTGCCATATACTTTCATGCATTAAAAGCAAGTTCTGTAATAGAATTTTCAGCAGTAAATTATGCTCTAAGGGGAGTTACTAGTATTCGTAATAGTTCATGTTTTCTTGAGAACTTTAGCTCTTTGGGGAAGGAAGGGTCAATAGGTTACATTTTTCTGCATTTCTCCCTCTCTAACTATTAGATACAGTATATAATTTATGATTCATCTGAATATGGACCTAGACCTTTCCTATAACCATCTCCTCTTGGGGGAGGTTTGGGACAGCCCAAACAGTTATATTTATCAACTCCTCCACCCTTTAAGATTCTGTTTTTAAAAGTGCTGGAGATACAGGCTTTCAGTGCACTAATCTCAGAACTGAAATTGTAAGCAGGGCATCTTCCAAGCTTGATAGGAACATAACATAACATTTCTGAAGAGGAGTACCTGGGGAAATAAAGTCTTGACTTTTCTGAATTTCACTTTAAAAATTTATTAAAATAAAGCAGCTATAAGAAGACTCCATGTTCTGTAGTAGACATTTAGCAACTCTGTTGAGATAAAGCACTTCTCCCAAATTCAGGTCAATTCACTAGGCAAAATACCTGTGTGGTCTGAACATAATTTTTGACAAAGTAGTGTATGTCCTCCACCACACTCTGTGACCTGGGAGCTTCTTCTAACTGCACGGGTAAGGATAAGAATCATAGCACTAACTTTCCTGGGATCCATACGGAGTCTGTAAACCTTAGACTGGTTTTTAAGAGTACCCAAATAAAATGCAGTCACATCCGTTCTCATTTGCCTGAAATTGAAGGATAGATCTTCTCAAAATGCTATCCAAAATAAACTTTCCTTTTCTCTTAATCCACCAAAACAACAAGATCTTTCATACTCTGTTCTGTCAGTCATTTGTATATCACTTTTCATGTTCTGTTTTACAAAACAATTTATATAATTAAACTAAATAATACCTTTAGGCTTGAATACACAATCTGAGTGCAGGTCTGAACTAGAAATTTTTTTCCAGTATCTCTTCATAGACAGTAAACTTAGTGTCCTCATATGCCGCTGAGCAAGCTACTTGCTCCACTGGCACTGCCTTCCACAGAGTTGGGGCACTGAGGTTTTGCTGCTCTTTCTCTTCTGCTGAAGGAGTCCCCTGAGCCTCTTATTTTCACCCATCCTCGATTACTTACTAGGACAGTATCTCCAGCCAGGTAAGTCTCCTGTAAGCCCTTCTCCTCTCTGTTCCCATGACCAGCAGCTGCTTAAAATAACTCCATAAGTTCTTTAAATAGAATTTTTTTTTCTTGATGATTCCCATCAAGCAAAAGAACACAAAAGGCCCATAAATCTGTGGTTTAGATTAACACTATGATTTTCTTGCAACTTTGGGATAAATTCCCCTTCTTTTGGAGTGCTGCCTCTGATACAGAGGAGATGGGCAACCCCCACACAACTCTCATGACGCCTATCCGACAGAAATGCATTAGCTCCA
Organism: Athene cunicularia; assembly: GCF_003259725.1. Lineage (NCBI taxonomy): Eukaryota > Metazoa > Chordata > Aves > Strigiformes > Strigidae > Athene > Athene cunicularia. Next base: position 22,486,700 of record NW_020799142.1, read on the forward strand.
TCTTGCCCGTTCTTCCATTCTCTTCAGTTAATTTCTTAATAGTACAACATGCCCTCTGATTGTGGCTTTGGTCTTGGAAGAAATAAAAATCTTGCATGCTTCTGATGGTCAGGTGAGGGGCTGCCCTTTATAACAGGGCTCCCTTGCACATACAAGTCCAATAAAGCCAATGTGTAAAATATGCTGGGGTACGAATGCACAGCATAAATTCTGTGTCACAGTTATTGCTTATGCTTATACTATTATCCCTTAGCAGCTACAAGGTAACTCACCCCTTTTTCATGGCTATACTTAAGACATTTGTGCAGTCTACCTGTGAAATCAACCTCTCTGCTGATGTTTGTCCACACTGTGCCACTGACTTCCATGAACTTTTCCAAATAATACCTTCTGATAATCTGATCCAAACCTCTCTTAGGTGAGAGGTTATCATCAGGCATTTAGGTCTTGTACTTTTCCCCTGCTAATTTCCTTTGATATCACTGACATCCTTCTTTGTAAAAGTTTTGTGTGTATTCCACATAGCTAACATGATTTAAACATTTTTCCTTTCTCCTAACTGGAACTGTGCTCCCTTCTTACACTGCGTTATAGGCTTCAAGATGGTCCAGGGCTTCTTGGTGTTGTGTAAATTTGCCCTGCCTTTGACGTGCCTTGGCTCCAGGATACACTGCACACACCCTTTGCCTGGCTTGAGAGGTCGTCACTGAAAGGGTGGCTCATGGCAGCCTTCCCTATGGCTTGCACTAACATATCCTTTTCTCTTAAGAGGTGAGAATTTAGGGCTCCTTTTATTGTTTTCATTCTTCTGCCCTGTGTGAGAAGGCTGTGCTGGTGAAAAGGTTGTCATTCTCCGTGCAACTTAACTGGTGTCATCACAGAATTGTTTAAGGGGGCTGCAATTACTCTGCATCACCTGCTAATGCCACCCAAAACTCAGAGCTCAGTTCACCAAAAAGAACAAAACCAGCTACAGGAAACTTCCACATGAAGTGATCATTTAGTTTGCTTAAGACAGTGGTGGATAATGAAGCATGAAATGGATGTTGAAAGCTAAAAGGACAGTTCTATTTACCAGTCATCCAATATCACAAAGTGCATTCTTAAATAAGGTCCCATTGTACAAAAGCTAAACAGGCAATTTAGAAAATATTGTGCACTTAATCAAACTAATGATATCCTCCTTAATCTAGTTACCACTCTCTGTCTCTGTGTTTCCAGGGATAAAAATTTTCTCCTGAGGCATTAATGACTGAACAAAAGCAACTTCTGCAGCTTATCACATTCTTCTGAAATACTGACTTGTCTGCTGCCAAAGGCAAGAGAGTGGATGGAAATTGCCTTTGTCTGGTCCCAGAGTCTGGGTGCAAAGCACTGCCATTAAAAATTCATCCTAAAATAGACAAAGATATGTACTGCACCGCTCAATAGATGCTTAAAAACATTAGGATTAAAGTGATCATAGGCAGTTTTAGACTGAAAAGTATGTGAAATACTATAAGTAGATCATAAGGAAATTCATTTTGAAAAATCACCTTCCTTTAATACAAAGCTTTCCAAATCAACTCATGTCGTCACCTATTCATAAGGATTTGGCAGGCATGTACCAATCCAGCTGGTGGTTTTTTATGAAGCCAAGCAAAACAAACAATTCATTTTGATAGTCTTCTTTGGCCAAACAAAAGCTATGGAAAACCAAGGTTAAATCTTCCTTTTCTTCTTCCCCACCACTCCCAGAAAGCTTCATGGCTCTAAACTGGTGTTTCAGAAAATTTAAGTGCTATAGCCCTAACCTGTGATTGTATAGCCAACCCGCTCAGCATCTGTACCTCCTCTGAGCATGTTCAGAACTGCCCTGCATCTTGATAGGGCTGAGGTGGCTGGCACCACCATCATACATAATCCCAGGCTCATCCCAGACTTGGAGTCCTTCCTTCAGAGCTGCCCACAGGTCCAAACCCAAGCAGCTTTTCCAGGAAGTACCTGAGATGCACCAATGGTATCAGACTCGCCCCCTACAAAATGCACTGAGGGCAGCCATCCTTTTTT
>NW_020799142.1:22488798-22543476 GCF_003259725.1 Athene cunicularia
CTTTTTTTTTTTTTTTTTTTTTTTTTTTTCAGGACTTGCAAAAGAAGAAATACTCATGATGTCTCCTTCTTTACTTCTCATTAAGATAGTAGTCTAGTAATTGAAGAAATAATGTAGGAAGGAGTGAAAGGCCCTAGATTCGACATCAACTCAGAGTGAAGGTGTTAAAATTCACATCTCCAAGTATGAAAGGTTAATTGGTTTGAGAATCTTTTTGTAGAAAGCAAATGCAAGCACTAATACTTCCAATAGTATCAGGTACAGTTTCCAGAAACTTTATTCAAATCTTTTTGTAACAATTGCCCATTTATAGGGACAACTTCATGTCTTAAGGAGCCAGAAGAAATGCTTTAAAATAGGTCTTTTTCATTGCTAATTGGTCTCATTGCTCATAGAATGAATCCAAACAATACCATCAAAGAAAAATCATATTTAAGTATGTAGGATGGTAGTTGATATCTCTAACATATTATTCTTCCTCTGCTTTTACTGAATCCTGGTCTTATTTGCCTCAGTGATGCAGTCATAACTGTAAAGGAAAATGCTTCACCAGTGCTCTGTTATTTTGGAAACACAAAACTTTGAATCAAAAACATTTCCACTGAAAACTAAGGATTTCTATTTGGGCAGGCTGCCCAGCTGCTTGTTGTCCAAGTAATCCGCTTGTCCCATGCCACAGTAGTTGTGTATCTCTTGGGAGGGGAGGAGATGAGGTTTACAGGTCAGAACAAGAAGGCATAAAAAAGGCAACAAATGCATCTTCTTGCATCTTCCTCTGTTGTCTGACCAAACTCCACAGAGAGGTGGATTGATTCAGCATGAAACGTGGGAAACAGACTACATCAGACTCCACCCTCTCAATTCCAGCTGCCACTGTTCAATTCTTGCTGCACAGCCCAACAAATATCACAAAGGGCTTGATAAAATGTATGCAGTTCATGGCTATCTCCTCTCTCTGGTCAAAGATGCTTCTTACCTTTTGAGCATGGTCCAGGGAAGGTAATGAAGCCATGGAAGAAGACTTGCCCTACTTTATTATCAACACATCACTGAGGTCAGAGGGAAAAAAAAAATGTGTCTTAGACAGGAGGAAGTTTCAAACAATCAGTGAAAAGTCCCATAGTCACTTTTTTTTCATAAGACACACCTTTTTGTAAGACACACCTTTATAGTTTACACAAGTTATTGCTTAAACTTACAGCTCTATCAGCAAGCAAAGGGCTAAAGAAAAGTCAGAAAAGATCAGCTAGTATAGCAGCACTGCTAAAATTTGGACCTAGATTTTCCCAACAGCTTGCCCCTTTTAATCTTGGAATATAGTTGAGGTTTTGTGATTTATTTTGACAGACCTGGAATCTGGCCTTCAGGTTCACAGCATTTGTTCTACTTGGTCCAGAGAGACTATATATCATTTTGATCAACACTCAAAGTTGAAGTTCCCCACAGAGCCAAGAAAATTACATTTACTGAGCCATAGCCCATCAAATATTTATGAATCATATCACACTAAATAAAAATAGAAAAAGAAACTGTAAGAGAAAAACTTGTTTAGATTTATATGCCTCTGTTTAATTCCCATCTGAAGTGAGTTCTTCTGAAGATCTGCTTAAATGTGATCCATGTTTTTTTCCACAAAAAGTAAGCCCATTTCAAAATAGTTGTAAGACATTGCCGTGTGCAGCATATGGGATGTGCAAAGCAAAACTGATGACTAATGTTGTAGGCATTATTTATTAACTTTAATTCATACTATCTCATATCCTCCTGTCAGCGCACTACTCCTCCTCCTCCTTTTTTATTATAGATGAATGAAAACTGATGCTTTTGCATTCTTTTTAAGCCATTAAAATATGTTAATTATTTACTGTAAGGCATTACAATGAATAAGGGGACACATCCCTGAAGTTTTCAGCTTCCTGCTGCGGCAGTTTCTTGGCTTAGGCATTGTTTAAAGCAAAATGCATTAAATTATCCCAACGAAAAAATCCTCCACATTTTTCTTCAGAATTTTACAGGGCCAAATTTAAGGGAATCAGAGATTGTTAACACTGATACTTGGGCCAGTCTGCTAAAAGAGTATTACACTTTGTATTTTAGGGTTACATGTCCAATTGTGCTTTCAAAAACCGTTTTATCATAAGAACAAAGCACAGGAAAGAGGAAGGGCCTGTTGATATGAGCTCAGAATGCAACACCAATTTCATTGTGAAGTCTGCATGAAAATATTTATTGTGAATATCTTTACCTACACTAACTAAAAACCTTACATTCAAATAGATGTTGCAAGCCTGAACTTTTAGGACTTTTTTCTCTAAAACTGAACCCCAAACCTAGAGGCTGAGACCAGTAAACCAGCACATGCAGCCCTCTGGCTGCTGAGAGCATGATCCAGGACAGGTCAGGAGCTCTGATCACCTGGGATCATGAGCCGGGAATCTGACCCCAGGGCAATACTTTTGCTCTAATACCCAAAAAGGACTCATTTAAAAAAATAAGCACAGTGTCTTTAACATTTTGTAATAGAAAAAAGCCTTAGAGTCTTCATTTTGCAGTGGGGAACATATAGTTTCAGCTCTGGTCTTGGTTTATTGGAGCTGAAATCTATTGCCTGCATTCCCAGGAGGGATGTTGGACACTGGTCAGGGAGAAGCATCTGTTACCTTTCGCTCACCTTGAGGACATGTCAGAGTGAGCAAAGTGTTAAGGTTCAAAATGTCAGAGAAGAAGATCATGAGGCTGGCTGTGACCCTGCAAATCCCTGACTTGGGTGGTCAGGATGAGAAGGTACGGATTGCAGCCTGTCCTAGACAGACTGCAGCAGTATGTTAACATTTCCATGTGTATCGTCTATCCTTTCAGTAACACTGCAGTGCAGTGAAGTGGCCATGGCTTCACCTATAAAGAGGCTCAGCATCTCTTGCTGTAAGGGCAGCTGAGATCTATATGTAACCTGAACTAAGTGAAGCTTTTCAAGGAAATCTCCATGATTACCTAAGCCAAATGCAGGTATCGCTGTGCAGGTGCAACCTACGCATCTACCACTGGTTCCCCATATAGAAACACACTGGGTGTGTAAGAGCCACAAGACTAATCCCTTAAGGCTTAGACTTTCTGTAGATTGCAACTGTTAGTTATCAGTTTTTTAATTTCTATGGAACAATGCACATCCTTTTCACAATCCACAGAAGTAGGCTAAAAACCTCTTTCTTCTTTCTGATGCAGTCAGCCTAATGGAGTGCTTTTATCTCTTCAGAGTGAATGAACTAGAGCAAGAGAAATGGAGTTATTTGAATGTGAAATTTATGATTTAGCTCTTTGATGTAGAATGACTGGTTCTTGTCAGGGTCAGTCTTGTCATGATTTTCTTTGCATTTGCGTAATACAGGTTATGTTAGCCTCATGCAGCAAAGATGGATGAGGATGTACCATATTCCCTTCCAATTATTTGGCAAGTGATGAGAGATGCAATTCATGTCTGTAAGGTATTCGATGCAGCAAAGAATTGAAAACAACCTTCTGTATCTTTAACAAGGATTGAATCCTGCAGCTTGAGAAAAATAATTACATGCAGATGTAACAAAAACAGTTTAATAGTATTTTTAAAAAATATTGTGAAAATCTCTGACTGGAACAGGATAGAAATTAAGGCTAGGAGGGGTTACTTTGGGGTAAATAATTTCCATGTTGTTACTTTTAACCCCTGGGAAGAACTCCTATCCCAACTACCTGCTTTGTGGGTTTCACCAAGTACATCTCCAGCTGCAGAGTTAAGGACAAGCCATACTAGTCTTGTACTGATAAATCTATTAAATAAGGAGAAGTGAGATCCTGATTTTGAAAGAAATGTCTTCACACTTCCAAGCCACTGGATTTCAGGAAGAGGCTGTCCTCTCCATGGTGTCCTGAGGAGCTAAGTTCCCATGCTGTGAAGCATCCTGACGAAAGAGGACATCCCCCTGCACTGCGTGCTGACAGTGGCCCCAGCCACAGCCCACATCTGTCACTGAGCAGTGTGCACCAGTCTTCCCCTGGCCCGAGTTACCTTCATTCAGATGCAAATATGCGGCGGGCAGAGGAAGCAAGCAGCCGATTCAGTGTGAATGATAGAGTGAGCTTCAACTTTATTGAAACAAATCACACCTTATATAAGCACTCTACAATAATCATGCGTACTACTCACAAATCTATCGGATACATGTAAAAGGCTACATTATAATATCCCAGCCCCTCTGTCATTTCAGGTATGTCACAACATCTTCCCTCTTCTGAATCTGTTTTCTCCCAGGGCCGTTCCTTTATCATACACAAGGCCATAATGTACCTCAGTTTCTCTCTTTGTTAACATAACAGTCCTTTGTTAGCATAAATGTACCCTGGGCTTTTTCCTCTGTTTACCTCAGATGGCTGCAATCAGCTTCTGCAGAGACCCATGGCCTTGCCCTCTGCAAGTCGTTCTCCAACACAAATGCACAAGGTAGAGCCCAGCTTTGGCTAAATGTTTTCCAAAACCTCAGTCCGGTCTTTTACATGACTCTGAACCAAATCTATTCTGAATGGTGAAGAATGTAAGTATCAGAGTGAATAATTTCCAAAATGAGGAAAATGTCACTTTGTTAGCCTACATTTTGCAGTTGCAATAAGAGCTGGGCATATATGTCATTGAAAACTCTGATGGAATCTGGTGTGACGGTATTTCTGGGCCACTAAAATACAGGAAATATCAAAAATCTTTGGGGTATTGGGGATGATGAGATTAGCACATTAGTTTTATCTATTTGTAGAATTCAGAGAATTTGGGAAAGACTTTGTTGAGCTTATCGGGGAAAACTGAATCTTTAAACCTCTGGAAATCCCACTGTAGGTTCTCATGAGCTGAACTGCCAAGACTCTCTGGCAGGAGAGAGTTATTATATGTCTTGAGAAGAGCATGTGATAGTTTCCAAGTTCCTTCATAACAAAACACACAAAAAAAAAAAAAAAAAAAAAAAAAAAAAAAAAAAAAAAAAAAAAAAAAAAAAGACCTTTCACTTCATTAAATGATTAGGAAACAAAATGTCTTAGAGTAAAAGATTTTTTCTTATAGTAAACTTTGAGTAAATTTAACTATTAAAGTTTTTGAGAAATAGTTTCGGGAAGTCATAGATATTTGCTACACAGTCCCTTCTTAAACAGTATCCTTTGGGAAATGTATTGCCCAGAAACTGGAGCAAATACATATGCCATTAAACCACACAGTTAATGCTTAGCTGAATAGACTCAATTTTAAAACCAGAAATATTTGTGAATAATGTTATTATCAGCAACTACAAATATACTTTTTCAAATTTCTGGGAGTTTATCAGGTTAGTAGGCTGAATAGTAGTTATGAATAGTAGTTACCAGCTAACAGAAAATCATGAAGTGCCTCTGATGATTTCATTTTATTTGGGCTTGTCGTTTTTTTACAAGAAGATTTCTTTCAATTCTTTACCAAAGTGTCAGGTTTCATCTGGTCTTGTGCCCCCTACACATCTTCAATTGCATTACATCACGTGACTACATCAATCAGAGCTAAAAAGGGGCATTGTCTTAATTGTTTGTATATAATAAGTCTTATCAGGGTCTGGGTCAAAACCCTTAAAGCTTTAAACCTGTATTCTACAGATTTTCTAGTGACTCTAATCACATCAGTTGTATCAGGTAGCACTTGAAAACACCAGAACATGGGCCAGTGGGCAAATGGAGTACTCATGCATCCAGAGCAAAGAAATGCAATGGTTGAAAACATTTGTTAGCTCAGCTGAATTGCCTCTCCTGATCCCTTGATTGGGTAAAGTTTCTTTGTATCTGTGACATGTTACCATTTGTGTCAGTAAGAGCTCACCACATCAGGGGAGTGTTGCAAAATCTGTTCCTCTCATGGGGAAAGTGTAGAGAAGGGTATTTGAGCCTGTGTGTGGGAAGCAGAGGGCAGGGAGGGGAAGTCACCACTGGCAAAATATCTAGAATTTACTTTTCCTCTTTTACAACTTCTCCCTTCCTATTTATTATTATTATTATTCAGAATCTCTACAAATTTTTGTGTTTCATTGGGCCTTTTTCCCTGTTATTTTTCCTGAAAGTTAAAAAGACTATGTGCCAAATTTTCAGTGAGGACAATTCAGTATGGAGTCACTGATTGCTTTACAGCTAAAAATCTGTCCCTATTAGGTTGTCCTCACTTTTACACTAAAGCAATTTTTTTTTTAGCTGATGGGAATCCTAACATGTTTCCAGACAAGCACTGAAGATCCAAGTGCCATAATACAACTGAGGTCTGAAGGCCAGAGGGGATTTTTCACAAGTGAGCACACATTTGCACAAGCTGCTCTCACTTCTTGTTCTGGCAGTGCTCTCAAATGACTTCACTGGATAAGCATCCCTCTCAAAAGACTTGTGGACTGTTATCCTGAAATTTGTGGTGTAGTAGTAAAATTCAGCTGCTGTACTTCAGAGTTAACAATTTAGTTACAGGATTTGAGGGTTTTTAGAAGTATAATACAAGGGATTGTTCAGTTCCTGGAGAAAAAATGGCTTAATAATTTGGAGGTTAACAGTGGACTTTCAATTGTAACAATCTGTGAATAAATAATTCAAAGTCAGAGTGATGTCATCTAGACTGAGGGAAAGGTACAAATGATAATGAAAGAGACAACTTCTCAGAAAGAGATGATCATAAGGATTTCAGATGTCTTTTCTAGAAGGGTGACAGGAGTGGCAACTTTTGTGCAAAGTTCCCCAGACTGCTCCTTGGCCTTGGTGAATCTCTTCTCCTTGCAGAAGAGGTGTGCCAGCTGATGCTTTTCTTCTGGTGGACATACCAAACGTTTGCATGCGTCAGTTCTCAACTGCTTTTTTTTTTCCAGCTCCATGCCACTGAGGTAAAAGTTAATTTCCCTGTGCCATATAAAAGCACTAATTTTCAGATTAGTTTCTTAAAAAAAAAAAAAAAAAAAAAAAAAAAAAAAAAAACAGTCAGATTGCTTGCTCAGTTATCACAAGCATACTCAACCACTGGAAACCTATACCTTGCATGCAGGATAACCACTTTCAACACTTCTGCGAAGTCCTTGTTGGTCTTGTCAGGAAAGTGGTGCTATAGACCCATTGTAAACAAACAAAACATACCTATACTCTGAGATATATCTGAATCTTTGTGTATATGTTGTATTTCTGGACTTTTGCATTTATTTCTCAGTTGCTTAAGAGTTGATGTAAGAAACTGAAAGACTAGTAAATACAAGAGACAGGTATTTACTCTTATTTACTCTCTTTTTTCGGTGGAGTTGGTCCTACCTTTTGCTGTTGTGTGATCACATAGTTATTTTCTCCTGACTTCTATGTGTAGAGAGGGATTAAAAATCTTTGCTTGGGAACAGTCCATGAAACATACTTAACTCTACAGTGTTGATTTCTCTGAGTGTTCACTTAGATTACTGACACTTCCATAGTAAAAGATGGTAGTGAAGAATCCTGTAGCTGGCAGATACTGTTGTTTTATTCGCTGCTTCACAGTGCTTTCTAAATAGCTGGATGCTTTTGCATCTTTTAAAAATGCATTTTTAAATTAAGTTTGTGCCCATCCACCATGATGATTCATAAGAATTGCTAGAGTAGAGCAATTTGGCAAAATTACCACAAATATTCAGATAGAGTCAACCTGTATTAATTCATTTATTAAATTTTCCTACCACCTGGAATAGTTTTTATTATCAAAGTATATTTACTGAAAAACACCAAAAGGTAGAGACGTGGAGCTGAAACTTTCACTGTAATGTCTTTCATGAATACAAACTTCTTGGCAAAATACAGACCTGATTTCTTCACAGGTCACAGCAGACCCATTTTGAATTGTAAATAAAACTGAATATGGAAACACAGGTTTCATTTATATCAAATCTGTCAGCATCTTTCCCCTTTTTTTAGTCTCAAACATAGCAAAAATGGTTTGCATTTGATTTGATCACCCAGGGTCAAGGCCTGAATTTTTATATCAGCCTGTAATCCTTTGCTAGGTTTATCAGATCCTGATGCTGCCATTCTTAGCATGCAAGCGGCCTCTGCTCTGGTAGATCCTCTCCTCCAGCCAGCTGCTCTTTACTCCACTGGCAGCTTGGACAAACTATTCCCGCTTTCCTCACAGATTCTGTTATTTTAGGTCTTAGAAAGAACGTAACGTTGTGAACTGAGACACTTTATTGCACACAGGATGACCTTCAGTAAAGTCTTCTGAATCTTTGCCCTCATGAGACTCTTAAAAATATTTTTGTACTTCAGATCTTACAAGGGACAAACTCGACAAACTCTCGTGTATTTTTTTCTCTTTCTCAGCAATTATCCTTTGTGCCTTTTTTCCCAAAAGCTAATGCTTTTTATTAGGATGATACACTATATAATGGCTATACTGGTCCAGTTTTCTATACGCTATTACAATTAGAAACATCTCTCCAGCTTATGGTATGTCTCTTTTTTAACCCAAAAACATAATATATCAGCATGCTAAATAAACATGTCACAGCCTTGCCCCTTGATTGTTAACATTTAATCTCCATTTCTATCAGATGTCAACTGATTGACAGGATCTTCACCACCTTCCTCCTATTTTATCTCCCTTCCCTTCCAAAAATCTCTTGAGGATAAGTTGCAGTAGGTGTTTTGTTCTGCTTTACATTGTAAGCATCATACTTAGAACCAATCTTACTAATCTCCATGAGTTTGCAACAGTGGAACATGGTCAAAAGAACATTTTACTTATGAAAATATGCAGTTTGGGGTAGAGTAGGATTATTAGTGAATTTGTCTCAAACTTAGCAACATCAGGCAAAAATAAAAAGATATTTTATTTTTTCTTTCACAAGCAGTTCTGAATGGTTTCCCCCTGCTATCCAAGTGAACTCCAAACTATTACATGGGGTTCATGGGGAGAAGCTAAGTTTGCAAGCACAATTCAGTGTCTGAGAATGAGGTCCCCAAAGGGCAATGCATTCAATAAGGTAAGAGCTACTGATAATAGGTCATGGAAGGAAAAAGCCAAAAGAAGGGTAAGGTCGGACCCCTGAGGGTCTGGGAAGCGGGAGCCCTGGGTGTTGCTTTTTACATGCAGATTTTACATGCCAAATTCGGTAGTTGCAATGCATAAGGAATAACTGAAAATCAACACCAGCATCTACTTGTGGCCCTCTATTTAAACCCAAAATATTTTCTGAGTTAGTTTAAACACCTGTACACGTCCCTGAAGAGGATCCCTGGGTTTCTTCCAAATATTCCTTTCTTGACCCCATGAGCTGTTTTTTCAGCAGCACAGCAAGTACCAGCAGAGTGTTGTAGAACATCCTTCCCAGGTGCAGAACGGCAGGTTTCAGCCCAAGTTCAGTAACAGGATGCATACGCCCAGGCACTCTCCTGTTGTAGAAAAGATGGGTGCGTGTGCTGCTGACTTACTTTAGTGCTTTCAAAGAATAATTGTAGGTGTTTTCTCAGCAGATAATGCTGTGGTCTGCATCCTACAGGGAGGAAGATCATGAACTCTACAGCCACTTTAGATACCAGACTCTGGTGTTTAACACCAGAAAGGTGGCGTTACCCAGCACAGCCCCATCCTCATCTTTTCCTGTTGGCCAGCTCTGGGGAGCTACCCACTTAAAGCACAGGTTTTTGTTTTACCATCCTGAGGCAACTCATTCTTGCTGTAAACACCAGGTGTTGGCTCTGGGACCTTAGATTGTACACCAAGAACTCTGTACCTAAACCAGGGACACTTATGTTCTGTTTTGGATTTGGCTTCTATTTTCCATACTGATCTTAGGTCAGGATGCCCAACACTGCATTGTAATAGCTATCTTACACCTAATCATTCCGTTGGTTCTATATTCACACCACATATACATAAATACATATATACATACATGATGAATATACATCCTATTCATTAATTTTCCTATAATTTTGTTATAAACATCACAATTCACATGGGTTTTAGACCTAGAATGTCTATATCTGCTAAACATTAAGTTTGCAGACAAACACTGAAAAAAATTGGAGTGAGGGAATTAGCTATTCATTGACTTCCTGTTTAATTAAACCTTATTGCGACATTTTCCTACAAATGAATTAAAGTCCTTGTTACCTGCTGATTAGCTTTGAGTTTACTCTTTCACAGCAATAAATCAGCCAGACACTTTAACATTATACCAAGACATGTAAGATGTAAACATTGTCCTGATTGTGAAATAATTTCTATTTAAAAAGCAGACTTTGAGCTGAAGAATAAAATTATTAAAAAAAAAAAAAAATCTGATTAATAGTATAGTTTCCAACACCACTGCAGTCTGACTGATAACATCAACCCATCTTTTCTCATATGCCTTTTTAAAGAGCTATCTAGGAAATGAAGCCAGTAACAAAACTCAAACAGATTCAGAGGTGTTATTGACTGCAGCAGAAAGTTCACTTCCTGTTGAAACTTGGTATTACTTTATCTATTTGTGTACACAAGAAAAAAATCAGTATTTGCTGAGTCATGTCTCTCCAAAAATTCCAGTGAGGGATATCATGAAAACAAGATTTAAAACAGCTGCTAGATAATTACACACAGAAACTTAAAGTGAAGTCACCATACTCTTCTCCAAACTTAGCCTTAACATCCAAAGGCAGAGATAATCTGACAGTTCTCTGAGTTACAGTCCCTCTCTCTGTGGACATAGAGATAGGATGTTTGGAAATGAGGCATTGAGGGAATGATAGGCACAGGACACGAACAGGTCTGGCAGAGCATTTTGGAAGTTAGTTTCCCCCTTCAGGCTCATAGCACATATCCAGACAACTCATCACAGACAAGAGCTTTCTTCAGCCAAGGAACAAACTAAATATTTGGGGCCCATATTCCCCTGCTTCAGCAGTGTAACCCATAGCCCATTCCCACACATCATACCCTCACCTCTTTGCCTCCCTAGCCATGCTTCCCTCTACCCCTTGCATTTCTTCAATATGGGCAGCAGCGATGGCAGCTGCAAACACTTATGGAAGGCTGGAGGAAGCTCAAGGGGCACCAGCAAATCTGCAAGGAGGCAGTGTGAGAGTTATCTGCCCTGAGCACCATGTGGGAGTCAAGGTAACACAGGGGCAGATATTCTCAAGGCCACCAGATATTGCTGTTGTTGCCTGGGGGAATGTAGAGATCCCACAGTACTTCCCTTCACCAACATAGCTGTGAGGATCCCACCACTACATCAGTCATGCTCTGACCTCTTCTCTGTGAGAATAGTCTGCTTCTCCCTCCAGCTGCCTCACCTGCATCTTGCTGGCTGAAGTGCTCACAGGAGGGTCTGCAAGCAATCTGCTCCCAGGTGGCACTAGTCTTAGGAGAAGAGGACAGGACAGGGTAGAGACCAAGACAGCCATCCCCCAAGTTTCAGAGTGAAACTACAGGTCTGTTCTCTGGGTGTCAGGGAGGGATTTCCTTCTCCGATCTGCCTTGTGCCCATCACTGCCCCCTGAACATCTCTTGCAGGCAGCACTGGGCTGCGAGCCTTCCCAGCAGACAGATAGAATCATGGAATCACAGAATATCTTGAGCTGGATATATTGAGTCCAACTCCCTTTTCCTCTTAGGACTACGTGAAAACAAACCACATGACTAAGAGCATTGTCCAGATGCTCCTTGAATTCTGACAGGTTAGGTGCCATGACCACTTCCCTGGCAAGCCTGTTCCAGGAACCAACCACTGTCAGTGAATAGCTTTCTCCTAATATTCAACCTGAACTTCCCCTGATGCAGATTCATTCCATTTCTTTGTGTCCTGTTTCTGGTCATCAGAGATCAGCACTCCTCCCTCCACTGCCCCCTGTGAGGAAGGTGTAGACTGCCATGAGGGCACCCCTCAGCCTTCTCTTCTCCAAGATGAACAAGCCAAGTAACCTCAGCTGCTCCTGGCAAGTCTTGCCCATCAGATCTTTCACCATCTTGGTCTCCCTCCTCTGGATGCACTCCAATAGTTTGATGTCCTTCTTACATTGATTCACCCACAACTGCACAGAGTACTCAAGGTAAAGCCACACCAGTGCAGTGTAGAGGGACAATCATCTCCCTCCACTGGCTACTGATGCTGTGCTTGCACCCCAGGGCACGTTGGCCTTTTTGGCTGACAGGGCACACTGTTGACTCATATACAACTTCAAACCAGACTCCCAGACCTCTTTCTGGGAAGCTCTCCAGAGATGGACAGAGATGCTCTCCAGCCTCTTCTCCCCCAGTACATATAACAATGATCACCCTGCCCAAGGTGGAGAATCCTGCACTTGCTTTTATTAGATTTCATACAGTTGGTGGCTTCCCAGCTCTCTAGTCTATCCAGCTCTCTCTGGAAGACCTCTCTACCCTCAAGGAAATTCACAGCTCCTTCTAGTTTAGTATTATCAGCAAACTTATTAATACTTAATCAAATGTACATTTGATTCCTGCATCTGAATAATTTATAAAAACTTAAAGAACACCAGTCCTAAAATTGAGCCTGGGGCAACCCCTTCGGTCACTGCCCAGCAGCCTGATGTAATCCTGTTTACTATAACTCTTCGAGCCCAATGCATCAGCCAAATGCTCACCCACCCTGTTATGGACTTCTCTAGTTGTGTGTTGGACATTGTGCACAGAACAGTACTCTGAAAGACAGTATCAAAAAAGCTTTGCTAAAATCTGAAAAACATCACAGCTACTGGCTTCCTTTCATCACCTAGACGGGTGACCTTGTCATAAAAGGAAACTAAGTTGGGTAAGCAGGACTTTCCTCTCATGAACTCATGCTGGCCATGGTCAATGACTGCATTGTCTCTCAAGTGTTTTTCAGTGACTTCCAGAATAACTTTCTCCATAATTTTACCAGGCACTGAAGTGAGACTGACAGGCCTGTAATTACTAGGGTCTTCCTCCTATCCTTCTTGAAAACTGAGACAACACTTGCCAGCTTCCACTCAACTGGGACCTCTCCAGACTCCCAAGACTGTTGAAAAATAATGGAGGGAGGTCCCATGATGACATTGGCTGACTCTTTTACTACCCTGGGATGAATCCCACTGACACCCAAAAGACTTATGTGCATCCAGCTGGAGCAGATGACCATATTGGTCTCACAAAGGAGTAATGACAAATTGTCTGAAGGTGTTGAAGGTCCTACTCATAAGGTTGCAATTGTTCACACAGGTTGTGTCATCATTGACAGGGGTGGGAATTAGGCAGTTCTCTTCAACATTGCTGTCAAAAGTATTTTCACTTCTAACTAAGAGCTGTGGCCATTCTATTTGTGCCAGTCTCACACATGTGTGGCTGTTAGGGTGGCATGAGTGGCTGAAGATCAGAGACAGGGAGCTGTTGAGGCTGCAGACAGGATCAGAGGAGAGTCAGGAATGAGTAGGATGTCTCTGCTGGCTCCCCATCACCTGTGAAGGAGACCAGTGGCTGAGCACAGAGTGGGTCCCAAATGTGCAAGCAGTAAATAAAAAGCTAAAGCTCAATTAAACTCTTTAACAACAAATGAAGCAAAGACCTTTTATACTGCTGTTCCCTTATTCCCAGTTCCAACAAGTTAACAGAAAAACTGAAAGCCTCAGGTTTCATTTGGGAAGGATTAGGGAAAATCAGAATATTTTAATTCTTGGTTTTCTTAACTTTTTGCCCTTTCTTGCCACATATCAAGTTCAGAATGTGTCTCGACCCGTCCCTTAACTTGTTTCCTCCTAATTAACATAAAATTTTGCTAGTAACAGCTTGAATGTTTATGTAAACATATTATAAAGACCTTACAGATAACTGGGAATATATTTAACTGTATCTTCAGAGCATTTTCTGTTTTGCTAATACTTCGCTTTATGTGTATTTTAATTTTATTAGATGTGTATAATAAAAATGCCTGTATGGCACATCTTTCACTTGGTTTATGCAGAATACCTTTTTATCTGTTATTGGGACCTCTGCGATAAAATAGCTCATTCTTTTTCCTCTATATGCAGTAATCATTATTTATACCATGTCATGCTTAATAGTTGAAGTGTGCCCAAAAACATGCATCCCTGATTTTATGGTACCTTCTTCAAAGGCAAGTTTACTGTGAATTACAGTCTAGAGTGTGACCCTCATAGACATCTAAGCAGCTGCATCCCATTAACCTGTTTTGATCATAAGAGACATTCAAAATGCATCATTAGGATTGCTTTCAGCATGTTGATACCAGGTCAGATGCACATATGGCTAAAATAGTAGTCATATAAGTGAAAATATTCCCTGTGATTTCTGCATCATCAGAGCCAAGAACATGTCTATTTTATTTCAGTAGATCCCAGTCCATTATAATTTTTCTGAAAGAATATCTAAATGAGGAAAATCTGCAATGAACAAAAAACCTTCACACCTGGAAAAGATTTATCAAAACTGAATTTATCAAAAGGCAGAGACAAACACAATGTTTTGTTTAGTTCTCATATTGATTTTTTTTTCACTTGAATTAACATAGTTGATATCATCTCATAGTCCATAATATGGTTTATTTAATACAAGAGCTCTCTAAGAGATAGAGTGTCAGGAAGAGACTGCAAATGTAATCTCGTAGATTTGGGCTAAGCATGATCTTAATCAAATTGGGTCCTTAGTCTCTTCTCTTGTAGCTAAAGAAAAGGCACCATAATATTGCTTTATTTGATTGCAAGCTCTTCAGTATCTTCCTCTGTGTTTGTACTCTGTCTAGTGCCATGGAGACTTCTCCCCAGTTAAGGCCTGTGGGTGCTGCTGCAATATAAATAAATGAGAATAAGGGAAGTGAAATGAAGAAGAGATTGCTATAGTCATCCTGTATGTGAATGCTAATGTTCTCTCCTTCTAGCAAAAAACAAACCAGGTAGAAATTTAGACATTTCCTCAGAAAATCTTAGTGCAGAGGAATAATCATTCTTGTTGCTGATCTTGCTTTAGGACAGAACTAGAACAGAATTAGGCTGAGAAACTTGCTTATAGTTGAGAACACTCCAGGAACGTATTTATGGCAAGAGCTTGCCCTTTTGTCTAAAAAGCAATAAACAACCATCATGAGAAATGGCAGAGTCAAGGAGGGTTTAAAGGTTGGAATTTATTAGAACAATGTTTCCTCATACCTACTACTAAACTTTCCTTCACTGAATGTTCACTTCATTTTCCTGTTGGAAACAATGAGAATTTCTCTCTCAAAAAAAAAAAAAAAAAACAAAAAAAAAAACACAAAACTGTCTCATGCCACTGTCTTGTCTAGAAGTCTCCCGCAAAGCCAAACCTTGTATCCTTCATCTGGAGTTGTGGGCATGGGGAAACATGTCTGCAAATGGCAATACAAATGGGACAATGGTGAATGTTAGTCCAAAGACTTATTTAGTTATTTTGAAAAACTGTGAGGGGAACCAGACTCTGAAGTCTTCAGAGTTCTGTAAACAAGGTCCAAGGTTTTGAAATAGAAAACTTGGACATTCTCTTTTCAGCATCATACTCTTGCTCTTGGGCTTCCAGTGTAGTTCTAGTCTGCGCCCACCCTTAAAAGCCACGTGGGTCAGAGAGCTGAGCTGAATGTGGTAACACGGCAGAGCAGCATGGCTCTGACTTTCATGGTCCCTTGAAATCACCCAGGGCACTGTCTCCTAATGGAGGCCCCGTGGGAATAGAAACACTTGAATTCCATTTGTTCTAAGTAATCTTAAGTAATCTCTGCAGACATATCACACTATCAATGTTACTTAAACATCCCTTGCATTCCATGATCTGCTCCTAACACATGTGGAAAGAAGGTCTGAAGGAGCTCATCAAAACCCACAGTGGGTGTGTGGCAGACCTTGCTTTAAAATTGGATCCCTTTCTACCTCCAGACCTGCATTTTACACTGCACAGTAAGATCCCTGCCACTTTATTTCATGTGCTGGTTGGCTTTAGGACAGCTGGAAAGCAGTGCCGGAGCAGCTTCTCAGGTTGTAAACCACTTTTTTGTCCAAACAAATAAATAATTCAACCATATTTGTCTCAGTACCCTGTATAGAGCAAGGAAGGGATGAATGATTTTCCTCATACACAGCCCCTCCAAAATGCAAAGGCGGTTACTCAGCAATGGTCCTTTGACACCTCATTTACATTTTCATACCACTGTGTAAATATACTCCTTCTCCCCAGGCCTCTGTGGGGTAGGGGAGCAAATGTTTCATTTCCTCTTCACAGCTAGGAAAGCTGGCACAACGGTATGTGACAGTGAGGCACAGCTCTGAGCTGCTTTGGGAAAGCAAAAAATCACAGTTGTGGAAATGTTTGTTGACAGGGAGCTCTGAAGAACACTCAGTCCAACCTCCTGCTCTAGGCAGGACTGTTTCCAGTATAAAACCAGCTCACTTGCTGTGCCATAAATATTAACTAACCACTGAGATTAGGAGAGATCCTTCAAAATGATACAAAATAGCCATAACGTATCATTTTGGACTGCTGCAGGTTTGTCCCCAAATCACACATACTTGTTTTAAAAATGCGGTAGAAACAATTAGTCTTTACTTTGCTGCCACACATCAGAGAAGCTATCAAACATTGGTAGGTTAAAGCCTATTTATTTTCTGGCTGAATGGATTTAGAGGCACATAAAAGCACTTTCAGCAAACCCCCTATAACCAGAGCACATAATTTCTTCTCATCCCACACACCATGCCATGTTAAGAGATGTGAGCAGTGAGAATCACTGTAAATGAGAGTCTTCTGTGCCTAATGGAATACGACAGGTTATAATTTTAACTATTCACTTTTTTCTTATGATACTACTTTTGTCAGTTTTAAGCAACGTGTACTTCCAGAACAAAGGACTCGCAGCAGATTCCCACACTGACCATGAAATGGTTATATTCTTGAGGCATTCCCAGACTGTTGCATATAAAGGAGTCAATGAACATGAAGTTGCTGTAAATAGATCATCCTCCAGACCTGAAGTGAGCAGTACTGAGAATGGTTAGCAGGAAAAGGGCTGATACATTATCATCAAAGTCACAGGCTTATTGCCCTTAAACATAGTTTTATGTTGGCAGTGAGATACCTGAAATTCCTTGGCAGTCCTTTGCAGCCCTCGTGATCACACTCCTTCACCCTTTCTCATCCCAAGAAGCTTGAAATCAACAGATCATTTTACAAGTCTCCTATTGCTCCTTTGACAAATCAGGAATAGTAATGGCAGTGGAGGAGCAGCCAGGGTCATACCAGAGGTGGCAGGGTTGAGACGACTGCTCACTCTCACTGGATAGTTGACCTGCTGAAACCCTAACAAGAGAAAGTATTTCCATCAACCACAAAGAAGATAAATTAGATCTGGTGGTTTTGTCAGTAGCATGATGGACAGCCATGTAGCTGTGACAGCAGGAGTAGAGGAAGCCATAAAGCTACCTGGCTGGCTGGCTGCAGCACAGATTCATGAGTCAGTCATGTAAAATATGTAAAGAGGATCCTTTCTGGTTTAGAAATTAATTTACATTAGAGAGCGGGCACACTATCTCAGGTACTCTTATCTAGCCATGTGTTATAAATGATCGCATCCAAATCTAGTCATAAACAAAATTTCCAATTTATTAAATAAATAAATAAAGATAAGCAAAACCAGCACTGGACAGACCAGGAACCCCTGCTCTACCTGGCCCGCACCGACCGGTTTCCCTCCACAGTACTTATTCTCTCTCTTCTCATACATAGTTATAACCTACATATTCACAGCATTTCCGGAAAAGGGTGGGTTTATGGAGATTTTTCTCGCGCATGCTATCTTTGTCTGTTGGCGTCTTTTTCGCCCCTCTCTGGTGGTCGTGGGATGAAGTAAACACTCTTCCTCGGCCTGCCCTTTTGGTGACCCCGAACTTCGCCTAAACAACACTGAACGGAACCAGCTGGACCGGCCCGTTAGAACATGGAGTCAGGATGGCTTTGCAAAAAACAAAGAGAGCTATTTACACATTATGTCACCCTGCCCCGTCGAACCTGCAGTTATACAGAAACAGTTGTCAAAAATACATATAAAAAGAGCAATATTTTAAACTTATTTTACACTGTGCAAAACCATATGCTGAGGTAGGTGAAAATGGACTAAAAAGTCCTAACATTATTTTATAATAACACGAATCATGTAAACTTATTTCACACATGTCTAACCACCTCGGACTGCCTCTCCTGCACAGACTTCACTTGCCGTCTGTGAGACAAAAATCTCTCTGCTCACCTGAGATGTTTCTGATCTCACTGCTATCCCAGATACCTTTGGAAAGCCAAACATATTCAAGTGACAACATAGGCAGATTTTGCTCCATTTAGAATCCAAAGAATCCTTGTTATTTGCTGCCTTTTTCAAAGAAGAGAGCCTGGTAGTCCACATGTGGCAATGCATGTAGCCATTAACAAACCCTTTATCAAACCTGTTTTACACTGGTTTTACACAGTTTTTGACATGCAAGTCAAGGAAGGTTCTCATGCCTCCATTCCGCTGTTTTATTCCGTTGCCACTGAGTTCAACAGAGAATCTCCTGCTTTATGCTGAAACTATAATAAATCACATGTAAAGTAATACTTTTGTTTGTATATTTGCTAATCTACCATATGATCATTTTCATCTCCTAATAAGCAAAAGAGAAGAGCCAAAGTAATTCACATAAGTGTGTGAGTCTGCAGTTGTGGTGGTGCAATGCCTCGGCTCCCCCCGCCCCGGGGCCACATACCAATCTGGGGGGAGAGTTACTGCTGATGGCAGTAATTAGAGCGTTGAGACGCCCCCTGACGAGCCTGTCTCGGGTATAATAGCCCATCACCTCCTAACGACCTGGGAGAACAATAACAGAATTGCACACCCACCAAGTACTTGGCAACTGGGGAAGACACCAGAACACCTCATTGTCCGAGCTGGCCGGTGTGGTAAGTACCTGACAAAAGTGAATTGTCTTGGACCTTATAAACATCGGCCCCAAGTGAGACATTTTGAGCTCTCCTGGACCTCAGCGGGCCTGTGACCTGTATCTCCCCTGAGCTGGGACACCTCTCAGGCAGTAACTCCTCGAGGGACCGTCCACTGATAGAGCCGACGAGAGGCCAGGGCAAAGTCACCCTCTTGAGTCTCAGTTATCGCCCATCGAGGAATGCCGATGCATTGTGCATATTTACTCTAAACTCGAGAAGAGGAAAATTTTCTTTGAGCTAGCTTCTCTTTCACCCACTCACTCTCTGCTTACCGATGTGTTTAGGTACACACGAGTGTGGGGACATACATATTTTACTGGATCCAAATATTTTTGTCCATCTGTATGTTTATACGTTTTGCGTTTGCGAACGCATGTATATGTGTATAGATATAAGGTACTGTATAGTAAGTTAGTGCAAATCTTGTCATCTTTGAATTTGTAGTTAAATCACTATTTCAATCATTTTACTGAATTATTTTGTAAATCTTTTAACTGGTTAACGATTAAGTGCTGCTACTCATTAATAAATCTTGATTGCTGCTGAATCATTACCGTGTTAATACTTTAATCTGCAACAGCAGTCTGCTTACCTGCCGCTTTTATGTCATGTCTAACTGGTCAAGGGATGTTTATGCACTTATGAATAGATGGAACTTGCTTTCATAAACAGGCATGAGAAAGTGAACAGGAAATTGCACCCAATTAAACTTTATGGCACTTAGATAGTACTGAAGCCTACAGTAAACTGACAAATTATCAAGCCAAATAATGCATACCATCATACAAATAAATGTCGTCTCTTGCTGGCATCATAAATGGTAGAATATTGACCATCAATAGCCGCAATTTAAACTGGAGCCAAAAAAACCCCTTGATATCACGGATGAGAACAAGGAAGTTCACAACCAGTTGTCTGGGGTGAAGGGGCCTAAGAGAGTTACAAAACAAAAGGATGCATGAGTCTGACTACAACCTGTGCTTTTGAAAACTGAAATGTACTTTCCCTCATGAAAAGAAAGATTTTTAAAAATCCACATTTAAAAAAGAGGAACAGACATCACAAGTGGAAATCTCTGTTACATTAGAAACATTCTGATTTTCCAGAGCTGACTAGACTAGATACACCATATCATATGGGCACCTGCAGGAACAGCTGAGCTTTTAAAAAGCTGAAATTTTCACTATGCAATTAATCAGAACTGAAACATACTCTGGAGTGATCTGCTGAAAATATTCAGTCAACAGGTACAGTTTGTTCCAGGTAGACATATTTCATCCTTCTGTCAATTCTTATTGGCCTTCTCTTTCACCACCCACTTCTATTCTTTCAGAAGAGGAAATGAGGGAGCAAATGGGATGGGAAAGAAGAGAAAAAGCAAAGGAAAAGGAAGGAAAAGTTTAAAACTGAATACCGAAAAAAAAAAAAAAAAGGCATTTTTATTTAAAAGTGTCTTGAAAAAAATGCAGCCACTCTACCCTCCCAACCAAATTCCCAAATTAATTTCCTTTCATAAACCACTAGAATTAAGATTGTTTTGACACATTTCTTGTAAATTATTTGTGCGTGATTGGAACAACTTCTGCTTCCATCTGTAACCACACTGAATAACAAAATCTGTACAGAACTATGAGCTATCCTGACCACAGGAGATGGTGGGCCTTTGTCACTTAAAAGCTGGACTGCAATTTCACAATACAGCCTCAAGAGGAAATATGGAGCTAAACAGCCAGATAAGAACAGACTTTCAGTATTTATATGGTGTCAAAACTTAGTTCTCACTTTCTTCTTTTTCCACACAAGAAGAAAATTGAAGTACACAAACAGCTATTATAACCTTCACTGTTTTGTGAGGAGCTTGTATCAAGCATCTTTGCGTTTTTCTGCTCTGAGCTGTTTCTATAAGAGAACAGTCTTTATTAAGCTGAGGGAGCAGTGCTTGATGTAACATTAACAAGTAAATGATCTTAAAATTAGATTTCACTGTCACTGAAAAAAAGGCATTGTCTTTCCCTGGAATCTGTGGAATGTAAATTGGTTGTTGGAGTTTGGATTTTTTTGTAATATTGGATAGCATTTAAATCCATTTTCATTGTGAAGGATTTTTCCCTGCTTTCTAGCTGCAATTTTTAATTCACTAAATACTTGGTTTTGCCTCTAACTTTAGTAACAATAATGTTTCAACTAAGAAATGTTAAATCTTTCCAACTCTTCATCTCTGTTCAGTTATTATTTGGCCAATTCAGCAAATGCAGGGGGGCGTCCTGCTTTTCAACCTCTACCTTTTTTTTTGTACGTGTGGGATTTTACCTTTTGTTTGTTTGTTTGTTTAGGTTTTTTGGTTTTTTGTTGGTTGTTTGTTTTTTGTTTTGTTTTTTTTTTTCCCATATTTCTGCACAGATTCCAGGCCAGCTGAGTGGAAGCAGAAGTTTTTTGTCCATTTTCTTCTTTTGTTGCCAACATGTTCAAGAATTCCCTGACTTTCAACACAGCCCTTCTGGCAATAAACCAAATACTTTCAGAAAGTAAAGAGCAGAGCTGCTTCCTAAATTCCTGAATTTTCAGAATTATTTGACATGCAGTAGGCTACTCAGCATATTGTATAAGACAGCCTCCAATAAGATTTTACATTTTCAGTGTAAAAACCACAATTACAGGACTTTAATACTAATACTAATGTAGAAATGAATCCAGCTTAGGAAACAATGGTAGGTTGTAGCTATATCCAGGTAAAAACTGCTGTGTGGGTACCCTTTACTATTGAGAGGCCTTCTGAGATATCTCTGTACCATCTACATGACAAACTAGTATATCTATACTAATAAATTTAAAAGGTACAGAAAGTGACGTGGAACACGTTTCCCATACTGCTACATCACTTCCATGACTTCTGAGGTATCCTCGTCCCAAGCCACTTCGTCTCCAATGAAATCCTGGATACTATCTGAGACAGACAAGATGGAGACCATTCTCCAAAGTAATTTTAGATGTGATGCCCTTCTATGGAAGACAAAGGCCAGAAAAAGATCCTTGGTAGGGAATGACTCCAGCCCAGGCTGGGACTTTGGGAGAGAAGATAAGGGGTTCTGGAAGGAGACGGGGCTTTCTAATGTGACCTTCTGGAGATCTTTCTGCAGTTTGCTTTATGATCACCCATCTCCTCTTTCAGGGCCATGTGATTTCCTTTGTGCCTAAAATAAGTGCCATTCCTTCTGCTTCTCTTCTTACTCAGTCCCAAATTTTGGCAGGCTGTCTCCACTCTGTAATGTCTTAAGTGCTTTGACAGGGACCAAGGCATTCAAGGTGTTCCTGCCTTCAGGCCATAACTGTATATATATCACCCTTTTAGGTCTCTAAATTCTTTCTAATTAAACACAGTTAAAAAAAAAAAATGCTTATAGACTATTTCAGACAAATGCATTTAATCAAAGAAACCTCATTACTTGAGTTGTCTTTAAACTGTGGTATTTAAATGATTATCTACCTGAAGTCCTTCGGAGTTGCATTAGGCAAGTGTTTAAAATTTAATTTTGTTGGCTAGCTGGTTTGTTGTTGTTGTTTTCTCCAATTTACACTTGAACCACTAAGTAAATTATCTGGAGAGCAGAAAGACTTGTAAAGGCACTGCTCCCAGAGCAGCTAGAGATGTGAGAACCTGTCTTCAATGACTGCTATCAAAAAAAAAAAAAAACAAAAACAAACCAACCCAGGTTCCAAAGTCTGTCCTGACAGAGAAAAACAGGTTTCAGTTTACTTTTAGGGAATAACATTATGAGGTGATATAAAACAAGTAATTTCCCTGTCTTCTAACAGAATGTCTTACTCTCTTAAAAATTCTCCACAAATGAACTTGTAACATACTGGCAATCTCTTCACTCTTTCCACCACTACAAGAGATGCTGCCAATAGGTCAAAATCACAAATGTGCAAAGCTGAGTGAGATATTTAACATATTCAGAACTGGCTTGCTTCTCTGTCCCTGGATGTCAGTGGGCTTTTGCTGGCTGCAGTAGAGCAGCTAGGACAGAACTTTCTGTACTTTAGAAAATCCCACCTGTTTCTCCTTCTCTCTGAGGATTTGTCAAGTTTTGGTATGTAAGTCAAAAATATATGTTTTCTGCAGCACAAAATGGTTTTCAACAGCAGTGACCAGTGATAAATGTCACCTGAAATTGTTTACAATCTGAGTAAAGTCTGTTCCTCTTACTGGTGGTCTTATAAGAAAATAATATTAAATTTACCATTGTCATTGCATGCAGCACCCCATTATCCACCACAAGTAACTCTCAAGTACATATAGTTGTTTTTTTCCGTAGTAGTCCAGTTGTTTTTCTAATTGATGTGAATGTGAAACTGATTGAACAAATACACATTTCAGCCAAAATTTCTAAGTCTTCCTTGAATTAAGATTAACATATGTAAAACCAGTAAGTTGCATGTGCTGATTGCCAAAAAAAACCACCAAACCAAAAAAACCCCATGAATAAGTTTATGAATCTTAGAAACACTGTTCTACTTGAAGCTTGTCAAGAAGTAGTGCTCATTCATTGTACAGAAATATGAACTACAAATCTGAGACTGGACTAAATTTCAGGTTTGCATCAAACTTCAAAGAAGGCAAGCCTCATTTGTTTTTAGAGTTAGTGTTATGAAAATTTAAGTAGCTCTTTTACTTTGTGAAACCTCAAATTATTTGAAAGACCAGCACTTTAGTGTATGTTAGCACTGCATATACTGACGTCCATGTAAATTGGAAAGTTTACTGAATGAGAAAAATTTACAGAGATAAAAGCTGAATTGCTATTTTCTTTAGGATTTGGAACTTAAAGTTTATACAGTGGTTAAAGGAAGAGAGCATACTGAAAAGTAGCAACCCTCCTATTAAAAAAAGATGGGGAAATGTTAACATTCTTGAATCTCCACCTAAGTCGACCCTCTACATACACAGAATGAGTCACCAGAACTGTCCAGACTCCTGCTAGTCCCTTGGGCACGGTAGTCAGCTGTGTGCACTGTTTCTTTGACTCAAATATGTCAATTCACTGCTTTATATGTTTTCCTATTTTACCAAGTTGCCTCCTTTCTGATATCCTTTTTCCAATTTGGGAATCACCGTTGTTTAGTGTTCACACACTGAGATAGCACTTAGTCACCTCTATGATGCTGTTCTTATAACTGTATGAATTTACTTTCTGGGAATACAGTCATTTTATTCTGCTGTTCAGATAACTGTGAAAAGCACACTAACTTGTTATAGTTTGGGTTTACTTGATTTATTTTTTAGTTATTTGCTTGACTTAGCTTCTCTTTTCTCAAGGTAACATGTTTCCTCCTATTTATGCAACACAGACCAGTTCAGTTGCCAGTGGGATCTTTCCCTGGACTGGGAATTATTTGGATCTAGTTCAGGTAAACTTGAAAAGTTAGGAATTGACTTATTTGTTTTATTTAGGATGCTTTATGCACTTTTTAAAAATAATAATGGCTAATTTGACCTAATCACAGATTTTAGGATGGAGGATTGGAGGATGCCTGTGCCGTCTAGGGCCAGGTCTCTGCAACTCCATAACCATCTGAACAGGCACATGCCAGATATAGCCACATGTCAGGAACCTGTCCAGCATTGCCAACATATTTTAAGACCATAAAGCTACAAAAACTATATGACATGGATAAAGAGATGGAGAGACCAAGAACTGTGATTCTTTCTTAGGTCTCTGTTCCAAAAGGGAATTCATTGCATGAAAATGTCCTGGCTGGCACAAATAAATGTTGGCTTTGGGGAATGACATAGAAAAACTGTAGCAACACTGTCACTTCACCATCAGTTCAGTATATAGTCCCACTGGTGAGCTCTGTCATGCATAATTTTAGGTTTTGGCTGGGATCAGTGCTGTCTTGGGCATCCAGAGAGATTTAGAGGCAATATGTGTAAGTGATATAATCCTCACAAGGGAAAGTATCTGGGGAAGAAAAAAAAAAAAGGTTTATCGTCAGAAGATAGAAAATTGGCCAAAAAAATAAACAAAATAAAATTATTGTCAGTGTTCGAGGGAACTAAGTAAAGCAGAACAACTACCTTGGGGTTTAATGATCCCAGAAGAGGAAGGTGTGGTCCGATTTACTGAGGTGTCAAGTGCCTGAGGCAATTCACTTCAGAGTAGGGAACTGATGTTCGGTGTATTTGAAAACAGGGTTAAAAATCCTGTAGCTAGTTCTGATAGTGACATTTATTTGGGTGATTCTCTCTCATATCCTTCTGGACTTGGCATTTCCAGCTTAATATTCTTTATAGAAGTTGATATTCTGATATCTATTCAAATAAAAGACATTTACAGATGTATAAAATGAAGCATTCTGTGAAATATGAGGCCAACTTATGTAAATACAACTGCATTGACTGTGGTGGGAGTTCAGTCTGCTTACTCAGAGGTCGGACATGACCCAAAGAAAAGCTGGGACTTGCCCAGGATCATAGTGAAGAGTCAGTGTCAGAGTTCCCAGCACCTGAGTCATGTACTTGGCTGAGTCATCCACACCTCTGTCAGTACATGGTTTCATCCACAATGCATCATGCCTTCTTCCTTTCACTCACTCTTGGTTTGCTCCTAATATAAACTGAGTGATCCTAACATTTATCCTGAGTTCAGATTCACGTGTGTTTTTGTCTCTCAGTAAACCTGGTTGTCTCCCTCCTTGTTCCCCTTTCCCATCATTCTGTTCCATCCACAATTTGTGTTATTGGCTCAGCCCTTTCTCCTAGTTTCTGTAAGTCGTGTGGACTTCAAGCGCATCTCCCTTGTTATCCATTCCCCACCCTTTATTTACTCTGCCTAGGAGACTGAGGAGAGCAGGACCACTCCTGACCTCTGTCCATGAAGGGTGACTACTATACTTTTCACTGACCAAACCAAACAAAATCTTTCCCAAATTGTAATCATGACAATCCTGTGGGATCAGGACTAGAATCACTGTGTTCACAGCCTGTGGTTTTCTTCATTAGTAAATTAGCATAAAGTATAGGTAGCTAAATCATTGTTTAACCTGTCCCGTCTC
This sequence comes from Athene cunicularia, assembly GCF_003259725.1. Taxonomy (NCBI): domain Eukaryota; kingdom Metazoa; phylum Chordata; class Aves; order Strigiformes; family Strigidae; genus Athene; species Athene cunicularia. Next base: position 22,514,837 of record NW_020799142.1, read on the forward strand.
CATACAAAACTTTATTGCTGTCAACTTGCATGGGTTTCACCTGTAAATAGCATGATGTCTGTCTGCAGCCAGAGCCTATTTTGTTATGCCATGGGTTAGGAATCAGAGAGCAATGGAAGAAAAAGCATATTTTTCAAAAATAATCCTGTGATCTGTAAGTCATCTCACAACCTGGACACGTTGCCATAGTTGTGCTATTGCTAACAGAATGTCAATGCTAACTGCAGCTGCACCAGTTAGGGATGGGAGCATATTCTATGGTCCAAAGGCAGCCACATACACTGTATTTTACCACCAAATACAGGCAGGAACATAACAGTGATACCAAACAGTTCCCTGACACCTGACAATGCTCTTTATCTTTCTGATATTTCTGAAGTTTTTTTGAGTGCCATACTCCTGTTTTGGGGTAACATTAGTTGAAAGTTGCAATGCCTAACTCATTTTTTATAACACAACACTGTCTGTTTGGAAAAATTATGATAAATATATTTGAATAACAGTCTTCTGCTTTGTGTGTTCCAAAAAATTACCATGGAAAATTTAACAGAGGCATAAAGTATTGAATATTCTTAGATTTAAAATTCATACTAGAAGTAGTGCCATCCAACTGCAGTAATTGTTACTCATCACTTATACCAAATGTACAATATTTTAAAAAACTGTCATCAAGTCAGGTAATGCTATAACTAGAACACCTGATCCTCTATGAGGGAAGTTTTTATTTGAGTTTTTACCTGGTTTTGAATGACTAGCATTTAAATCAAGCTGTTAGTATCTCTGTGCAGACATGCCCAAAACAAATTGACATGCCTCTTAATGGGCAAAGAGGTTTACAAAAAGAAAAACAACAAGCCAAACTTCTCGAGTTGCTCAGATGATCTTTGGAAAAATTACAAGAATGGATATTTAATATACTGGAGAGTTCGTGTAAATGAGTCTTCGACACCACCAGCTGCTGAATCAGGATTATCCTTACGTGTGAAGCAGGCACAAGAATCATCAGTTTCCTCATCTCTCTCAACCTGTGGTAATTTTGATTTATAATTAAAAGTCCTTAACATTCTCATACAAACTGCAATTTATTGGATGGAGTAATTTAGTTTCTTGAAGGTCATAAACGCTCTGTCCAGTTAAACAAAAGAAAAAAAAAACAAAACAGGTGGGGTAGCTTTTAAGTACATTGACCAACAGCTCTGTGAGGTGCCCAGCTGCTGCAGGGCATGGGCAGAGTTGGAAGCCTTGGAAGCATGATGCAAAGCCCTGCGGACAGATCTGGGCTCTGCCAGGGCTGGCAGCAGAAACCGCTGAGCACAGGGTATGTCCAGCTCTGCATCCTGCCCTCAGCCTGAGACACTTGGCACCGGCTGCACTTTAAGCTGCTCAGAGGCTTCAGTCCTGACTCCTCTTGTGAAGGCTGGTGCTGTTATTTTTCATTCAAAGGACTAAGTGGGATGTGCTATTTTGTTTGCAGACAGTCAGAAATAGCTTCTGCTTTATATATTAGTCAAATCCTCACATCACCTGGGGAACGGAATCTTGAACCAATGGCCTTCCCAGCCTGGGGAGATTTAAACTCATCCTTCTCATCTCCATCTGATCAGTGCAGCCACCCCTATCCCTCCCCATCCATCTTTGCCTCATTCAGTAGCCATAGGATGTTACAAGAGCCACCTTGGGAAGCACCAAAACTCACCTCCTTGTTTCCTGCTGCATTTTGAAACCACCACCCCAGAGGTTTATGCATTTTGTCCCTCATTCCACACAAGGGCACAGCCCCCGAAGGAGGGTTGCAAACAGCCCTTTCACTGTTTTTTGAATCCCCATTAGGCTTAGGCAATAGCCTGCCTAGTGTGGGAAAGCCCTGCTCAGGCACAAGAGCGGGACTGGAGGGGCTTCAGAAAGGGCCAAGTTATACAGGGAAGCAGTGTGTGTACTCAGGTCCTGCTGCTGTTGGGTGCCCGCTGAGCAGAGCAGGACGGGGACTGCTGTTTCAACTAGATGCTTCAGGTCCACTAAGGTCCTGTCTTGGATTTGTAAATCCTTAACTGGATTCAGCACTAAATTTGCAGACTTTCTGGCAATAAAAATATGAATAAACCATGGCTCAAGTCCATTAAAACATCATATATATATATATATCTATATCTATATCTCCAAAGTGTTTGGTAGGATAAATAATTTTAATAAATCCAGGCCCTCCTAAACTGATCTTGGAGTTTTGTAACAGTTTGTAATGACAAACACATTGAATTAAAGCATCCTATTCAGATAAAATACAGCACTTTCACATGTCTTATCACACTGACTTCTCCCCTAATAATAAGAAACAATAAAAATATATGTATTCATATGTTTCTTAGCAGTAAAGTATCAGTAGCAGCTCTCTGTGTGCAACCTGTGTCAGACTGCAGAATTTTTTTTCCAACAAGCCTAGTGATCTGTCTTCTAGCTGCCAAGGGACAAAATACAATTGCACAGCAGAATGTGAAAACAGATTAGTCACTATTCCTGCAACATTTTCTAACACTTTTCATCTGCAGGTGGAACAGCAAATTAGAGGAAGGATGAAAGGATGTGAAGTGTGAGTTCAACAGATATTGTTATTTCATTCAGCTGTTAATTGCAGCAAATCTTGTAACATTTACACTTGTAAAGCATTTCTAATTTTGTCGTTAATTCCACTGTAGTCTATTGGTGTATGTAGATGAGAAGTTCAAATAGATGGAGACAAGGGAAATATATAAAATATAGGGTGTACTGCTCTTAATATAAGGTTTAATTGGTAAGGGAGAGAGCAAAATGATCAATAACTACAAATTGCCTACATGAAGAAATAGAAATCATCAGAAATGATCTGGTTTATTCATGACAAAAAACAAGAGATGTGCCAGACAGGTCTGGGCACAATTTCAGTGCTGATTAGTGAAGGAGTTGCACAGTTTCTCATCCACTCTGCAATAAGGGATTATACTGGATAGTTGTTCTAAAGAGGATTTAGTCTTATTAGCCTTCTTCCCTCTGCCTCATAAATCTTTTCCTGCTAGCCACAGATTTACTTAGCACATATCTCAGTGATTTACTAAAAGTAATGAGCGATGAAATGGTTTGATTTGCAGCCAATCTACATTACTGATATCTTTAATGTGTTCACAGCCTGGCCTCTGTTGGAAGAGAATTTTGTACAGCAGTTATCAGAGCAAAGCTGAGCTTCCTCAGTCTGCTCCGGTCCTATTGGTCATAAGTTTTTCCTCCAGAAAGGTCTTCAAGCTTTGCTTTGTGGCTTGCAAATTTGCATATATGTGACTCCAAGTAGGTAATTATCAGGACCCCAGGAGGGCTTCTTCATCTGTTTTTATTTTTTCAGCATTACTTCTAGTGGTGAAGGGCTTTATAGATCAGATTTTCAAATGCCTATCACCTTACATACCTATTTACATCACAGCAAAATAAACCCATTCTGATCAGAAAATGTCTAGCAGTCTGTGCAATCGTGTCCTGTAAGTTTTCTCACACAGAAGGCCTGATTCTTACTTAAATGAGCCTGAGACAGAGAAATAAACTAATCACCAGGGGAATCTTTAACTGAAGCCTCCAGGGGACATGCCAGATTATAGACATTAAGGTAATGAATACAAAGCCAGCTCTCAGTGAAACAAGAGCAAGAGGAAGAAGGGTGTTCAGGAACAGCCAGCATGGACTTCCCAAGGACAAATCATTCTTGACTAACCTGATTGCCTTCAGCCACAATATGCTATGGACAAGGGGAGAGCAGTGGATGGATTAGAAAGGCTTTCAACACATTTTTCAGTAATATCCCTTAAAGCCAAACTGAGGAGGTACAGAATGGATGGGTGGACCACCAGGTGAGTACAAAACTTCTGCATCATCAGACTCAAAGTCTAGTGATTAGTGTCTTGAAGTCCAAGTGGTGACTCACCATTTGTGACTGGGCTTGCTTAGGGGCTAATAAGAGTGCCATACTCTTTAAGATCTTTATGAACCACTTAGGCCTAGGGACAGAATTCACCCTAGACAAGGGTACAGAAGAACACCAAAATGTACAGCATGATCAACACAAGGGAGGGCAGAGCTGTCTTTCAGAGGGATCTCGATAGACTGCAGAAATGGGCAGACCAAAAGCTCATGATGCTCATCAAAAAACAAATGCCAAGTCCTATCCTTGGCATGGAACAACCCCATGCAACATGCACTCTGGGGGCCATCTAGCTAGAAAGCAGCTTTGCAGATAAGGATCTGGGCAACCCTGATTAAGGTGTTAAGGCAGACACAGCAGTGTGCCATTGGAGGATTGAAGACCAGCAGCATACGGGGCTGCATTAACAAGGATCCAGCCAGCAGATCAGGGGAGGTGATTATTCCCCTTCATGTATCACTCTACAGGCCATACCAGGAGTACCCTGTCTAGCTTTCCCAGTAGATACTGACAGATAAGGACAAAAGAGGGAAAGGCCAGCAAAGGGCTGCTAAGATGATAGTCCACTGACAATTGTCCGCAGCTCTTGTTTCACATGGGCACTGCTGATACAGACAGGAGCAGTCTGAGGAGTATCAAAAAGGAGCAGCAGTAAGGGAGTGGAGCAGGTAGCTTTTTCATCAATCCTCACAGTCAAAGGGAAGGAGTTTGAAAAGGCCAGTTGAATCTGACAGATCAACAATTGATTACAGGACTGGTACCACAGCCAGGGTCTCGATTACTTAGACCATGGGACTTGATTTGGGAAATCTGGTCTACTGGGGGTTGATGGGGTCCATCTGTCAAAGAAGAGGAAGAGCATTTTCACCTATCAGCTTGCTGAGATGTTGAAAAGGGCTTTAAACTAAAGTTGCCTGTGGAGGGGAACCTCAATACATCCCACTCATACCAGTTTGATGTCAGAGCCAGAAATAGATTCCCAGAGCATGGAGAGGAATCACAGGTCAGCAGGAGAGCACCTGAAGAACGGTACAAAGGAATTCCAGCCAGTAAGCCAACTTTGTCAGGGGCTTAACTTAAATGCATCTATGCAAACACATGGATCATGGGGAATAAATGAGAGGAGTTAGAGATGTATGCGTGCCTGCAGGGCTCTGATCTCATTGGCATCACACAGATGTGGTGGGATGACTCCTATAACTGGAGTGTTGGAATGGAAGGATACAGGCTTTTTAGGAAGGACCAGAATGGGAGATGAGGAGGGGGTGTCAACCTCTATGTCAGTGTCCAGTTGGAGTGCAGGGAGCTCTGCCTGGGGATGGGTGAGAAGTTGACCAAGAGTTTATCAGTCAGGATTAAAGGGAAGGCAGGGACAGGAAATGTTATAGTGGGGATCTGCCTCAGGCCACCCAACCAGGAAGCCTGAGCAGGTGAGGCCCTCTATAGACAGATAGGAGCAGCCTCATGTTCACAGGCCCTGGTCCTCATGGGGGACTTCAACCACCCCGATATCTGTTGGAGAGAGAACACAGCAGGGCAAATGAAATCCAGGAGGTTCCTGGGATGCATTAATGATAAATTCCTTCTCCAAGTGGTAGAGGAGCCAACAAGGAGAGGTGCTATGCTGGACTTTGTTCTCACCAACAAGGAGGGGCTGGTGGGGAGTGTGAAGCTCAAGGGTATCCTTGGTTCAGTGACCAGAAAGTGGTGGGGTTCAAGTTTCTTAGGGCAGTGAGGAGAGTGCACAGCAAACTTGCTACCATGAACTTCAGGACAGCAGACTTCAGCTTCGGTTCTTCAGGGATCTGCTTGGCAGAGTAACATGGGATAAAGCCTTGGAGAGGAGCCCCAAGAAACCTGCTTGATACTCAAGAATCACATCCTCCAAGCTCCAGAGCAATGCATCCCAACAAAGAGGATGTCAGGTAAGAATGTCAGGAGGCCTGCATGGATGGACAAGTAGCTCCTGGACAAACTCAAACATAAAAAGTAAGTCTACAGAGGGTGGAAGCAAGGACAAGTAGCCTGGGAGGAACACAAAGAAACTGTCTGAGCAGACAGGGATCAGGGTAGGAAGGCCAAAACCCTGATAGAATTAAATCTGCCCAGGGACATCAAAGACAAGAACAAAAGCTTTTTCAGGTACATTGGTACCTGACTAGGTTAGGTAAGAAGACTAGGAAAATGCGGGCCCTCTCTGGAAGGAAATGGGAGACCTGGTTACCTGGGATATGGAGGAGGCTGAGGTACTCAGTGACATTTTTGCCTCAGTCTTCACCACCATGTGCTCCAGCCACACTGCCCAAGATGCAGAAGGCAAAGTCAGGAACTAAGAGAATTAAGAACTGCTCACTGTAGAAGATCAGGTTCAAGACTGTCTAAGGAACCTGAAGGTGCACAGGTCCATCGGACCTGATGAGATGCATCCATGGGCCCTGAGAGAATTGGGGGATGAAGTAACTAAGCCACTATCCATCATATTTGAGAGGTCGTGGCAGTCCAGTGAAGTTCCTGCTAACTGGATAAGGGGAAATATAGCCCCATTTTTACAAAAGGAATAAAAGAGGACCTGGGGAACTACAGGCCAGTCAGTCTCACCTCTGTGCAGGGCAAGATCATGGAGCTGATCCCCCTGGGAACTACGTTAGGGCACATGGATTTGTGACAGCCAGCATGTCTTCACTAAGGGCAAATTGTGCCTTCTATAACAGAGTTACAGTGTTGATGGATAAGGGAAGAGCAACTAACATCATCTGCCTGGACATGTTCAAAGCATTTCACCCTGTCCTGCATGACATCCTTGTCTCTAAAATGTAGAGACATGGGTTTAAAGGATGGACTACTAAGTGGATAAATAATTGGCTGTATGGTTGTACTCAAAGAATTTCACTCAATGGCTTGATGTCCAAGTGGACAGTGTGATCAGTTGTGCTTCTCAGGGGTTGGTGTTGAGACCAGTGCTGTTTAATATCTTTGTCAGTGACATAGGCAGTGGGATCGAGTGCATCCTCAGCAGGTTCACTGATGACGCCAAGCTGTGAGGGAAGGAATGTGCCATCCCAAGGGACCTGGACAGGCTTGAGAGGTGTGTCTGCACAAAGCTCATGACGTTCAACAAGGTCAAGAACAAGGTCCTGCACATGGGTCATAAAAATCCCAAGCTCAAATACAGGCTGGACATTGAAAGCCTCCCTGTGGGGAAAGACTTGGGAGTGATAGTGGATATAAAACTGAACATGAACCAGCAATGTGCACAGAAAGCCAACCATATCCTGGGCTGCATCAAGAGAAGTGTGGCCAGCCAGTTGGGGGAGGGGATTCTCTTCCTCTACTCCACTCTCATGAGACCCCACCTGGAGTAGTGTCCAGCTCTGGGGCCCCCAGTGTAAGAAGGACATGGACCTGCTTGAGCGGGTCCAGAGGTGGTCACAAAGATGCTCAGGAGGCTGGAGCACCTCCCCTGTGAGGACAGGCTGAGAGAGTTGGGTTGTTCAGAAGAGAAGGCTCTGGGGAGACCTTATAGCGGCCTTCCAGTACTTAAAGGGGCTACAGGAAAGATGGGGAGGGACTTTTTATTAGGGAGTGTAGGGATAGGATAAGGGATAACGGTTTTAAACTGAAAGAGGGTAGAGTTAGATTAGATGTAAGGAAGATGATCTTCATTGTGAGGGTGGTGAGGCCCTGGCAGAGGTTTCCCAGAGCAGCTGTGGCTGCCCCCTCCCTGGCAGTGTTCAAGGCCAGGCTGGACGGGGCTTTGAGCAACCTGGTCTAGTGGAAGGTGTCCCTGCCCATGGCAGTGGGGTGGAACTAGGTGATCTTTACAGTCCCTTCCAACCCAAACCATTCCATGATTCAATAGTCAGGGGCTAAAACCCTTTTAGGGAGAGGCTGAGGGAGCTAGCTTTGCTTAGTTTAGCTTTCTTCTCTGGAGAAGACTAAGGAAAGATCTAATTTTTCTGTTCAACCATACAAAGGGAAAAGGGAAGTTATAGAAAAGGAAGAACCAGACATATCTCAAAAGTGTACAGTAACAAGATGAGAACTATACCTTTCATCACCTTGATTCATCAGAAATTGCATCAAAGAAAATGCCAACTGAATACAAGGGAAAAAAAATACACAGTGAGAGTGGGTGAGTAGGTTTCCCAGAGATGCTGTGGACTCTCAATCCTTGGTAGTACTCAGAACTTGACTGGAAATGGCCCTGAGCAGCCCAATCTAACTTGAAAGATAGCTCTGAGAAGGATATTGCAGAGGTCCTTTCCAACCTAAATTTTTTTATGACTCTATGATTGCAAGTCAAAAGAAGCTCAGGGGTTTTGTCTCATTGGAATGAACAAGTGATGTAAAAATCTAATCAAAGAAACCCAAACGAGAACAACAACAAAAGATGTTTTTAAAAGAGCAGCTCTTTGTGAAACTCATAACCATTTGCTTACTTGTATGACATCTGAGAAATATTGATGTCTAAATTTTGCATTCAGAACAGGCAGTGTACTGAATTTCTTTCCTAGAGAGCAGTCATGCTGATCAAGCATATGATGAAAATGCTCAGGTCAAGATGGTCCTCTGCAGATTTTCTGGGAAGTGTCACAATCCATGCACATTCACAGCCCAGGTGCTCCCCCAGTGTAGGTACTACTAGTCTTTTTTCCAAAAGTCAAGTAGTACTTACTCTACTCTGTTTTCCAGTGCAGTGTTCAGAAGATGTCTTATATACTTTTTTTTTTTTTTTTTTTTTTTATTTTTTAACCATACAGTAAATATTTTGACAGTATTGCCACATGGACTATGTAAGTGGTAAAATATACAAATAAAGGTAGGCAGTGGAACTGGACACATTGACTGTTATTGACCAATCAGTCTTATTGTAAGAGCATTGCAACTGCTGCAAGACAGATTTGTTCAACTGTTTCTCCTAGATGAAATGTGTCTGAAATGCCTAGGGGTTGCCTGGGGCTCTTCAGGTCTACATATTTGTCCAGGAATATGCCTTAACTAAAGGCTAGCAATTTATTCTGGAGCAGGGGTGAAGGACACTTCCTGGTAAGGCTATGTAAATTTGAAAAAAAGTAAATTATTATATACTGCTGTTTGCTCTAAAAAAGTATGTGTGTGTGTATATATGTGAGAGCAAGAGGAACTGTCTTGTTTAACAGTGTTCAGTAAAGAACAGAAGAACTGAATTTCAAACACAGTGAGGTCTTACAGTGACAGTCTTAGGTGCCCAGTTGTGTTGCTGTCCAAATGCCTCCTGGATAAATCTGTTAATGGATTCAAATAAGATAAATATTTCATTTTGGGGTGCCTGTTAACTCAGACATTAATTAAATTCCAAGTACTTAGTGCTGTGGACACAACTGCAGTGTTGGAAATGAACAGAGATAAAATTCTAGGCATCTGGAGACTGTTAAGGTCAAAATTAAGGTAACTACAGAGTTAAAAACATTTTACTTTAGATGGCAATTAAATGAGGAGTTTCCAGACCATGATGTAATATGTAGGCATCTAATTTTGCTTTATCCCCACTTTGGGAATCTGTGTCTTTTTTGACACTGTATATTTTAATGTCCAAGTTAATTTGGTTATGGAAACTGAATGGAAAATGTTCTTTAAAAATACCATTTAAATTCCTTGGAAAAAGATTTAACGTTCACACAGGAAATACTTTAAATTATTTCTTTCAGGATTTAAAGCAAGCTATACCTACAGAGGGGGGTGAGGAGAAGCTTAGCAGTATGCATAGGCAGAAAACCAGAAGCCTTGCTCAATCAAATGCCTTTGAGAGAGCAACATGTTGGTTTTGTTTCCAGATGAGAAGCCGAATCCATAACCTTATTAGGATCTAACTGCATTTCAAGTTCCATTCACAATGAGCATGGATTAAGATGATTAGCTAAAAGATTGTAATAACTACAGGCTTAAATAGACATTTATGTGTCTATTAACATCATTATAATTAGCTCTTTGTTCACTGATTACAAAATCATTCCAAACTAAGGTATGAAAATAATTTATACAGCTACTACCTTCTTCATGCCTAGTTCTGTGTGACATTACTGAACTTCAAGTGGATGCAACAAGGACCTTCTATAATTTCTTTTACATTCTTTTATATATACACATTCCCTGTATGGTTTATATTCATATAAATGCACATATGTATCATTTCTACACCTTATATATTGTAATATTGATAATGTGGCAGATCTTTTACAATATATGTAGACAGTAGCCTATGATATCATTTAGTCAGGTAGTGGAGTAAGCAGGACTTAAACTACAAATTTTGAATGGCTATTGGCAAAAGAACGGTCTTGTTTCTAAAAGTCTGCATAATATTTAGATACTTCCTTAACAGTTTGCTCCCTTGTTCTGACATCACTGCTTAAGAATCCCATACACCCCCAAGGAAGCTATGGCCCTACCAGCCATGTCTTAATGGCCACAAACCCAAGACAAATTTTGCCCTGTACGCTGGAGAGGGGTGCTGCTGATGTTGCTGACAGCCCTGCACTCTGCTGGGGATGCTGTGGGGGCTGTAGGACAGCTCATACCCAGGGTAACCCAAGAGTGTCTGCCTCAGCAGATCTGGTGGGATCATCTTCTGTCACTGTCAAGAGTTTTGATTCCTCAGCAGCATCTATGCCAGACCTACCATTTGTCTTGTTGTGTAACCCTGGCTTGAACATCATAGTCAAATTGCTCACCAGACCCTTGTGACTCAGAAGACATAACACCTCTGAGCCAGGGTGCACAAATGGCACAGCAGGACAACCACCACCAAGAGACCTGCTGACCTGTGCCACCTCCTGCCTCCAATCTGTGTCATCCTCAACTGCTAATAGTCCTTCAGCACAGTTCCCCCTCCCCAAGTGTATTAAACAGTCATAAGACAAAGACAAGAGGGAATGATTTGCTATATAGTGTAGTTACACAGTCAGCCCTTTGATTTGAGCCCTTCTCTTGCCTGCCCTGATTTAGACCCACCAGAAAAGAAGTAAATTTAAGCTGAGTATCATCTGGATAGGAACTGAACTCACTGAGCTGATACTACTGCATGATGTTTCTTTAAACAGACTAAAAATGATGAGTGTATTAGCAATGACTTATTCACATGTTATCTGGAAGACAATGATTTAAAGACCTGTCAGTGGAAATTGCATGTCTAAATTCAGAATGCATAAGTTTAATCCAAACTCTCTATATGTTAATAGGTTATATTCCACATATTCCTGAGGATTCTTTTCCTCCTGTGTCAGGTAAGACCACCTACCCTCCCTGTTACATGCTCCTGCATGAGACAGGGAGAGGGACTGATTGCTTCTCTTTCCAGGAAGAGCCACGGTTCTCCCCCAGCTCTCCTTCAACACCAGGCAGTCTTCTCTCCTCCACAAACATTTTTCAAAGAGCATCTTGGCACTACCTTGTTTTCAAGCTTGGCCTGGTTAGTGCAGCCCTTACACTAATTTATTTGAGTTTATGACAGAGTTGACACTGCTTGTCTGTATTAGCTGTAAACATTAAAATACTTTCTTCAGAACTGAGGTTTTCCATTTGTTGGTAGTGGCTAGTGCTATCTAAACCGTCAGTACCTTAAATCCCTTTCTTGAACCTAAGTATTTTCATTATATAAGAGTTGTTTCTTAGTGATGTTTGTGCTCTTAATTACCTCTGAGCATGAGGTGTATGATTTTTTGAAATGCATGATAAAATACAGGTGAGAACTGTTTTATTGTATTTTTATATATATAAAAATGCAGCAAGATGACATACAACACAGCTAGCAATGTAAGCCATGGGAAAATGGCTAACTGGCGTTATCAGTCACAGTTAAGTATAAAAATCAGTCTAAATCCAGTCTGGTGATGAAATTCCATAGGGCCCGACATCCACAAGGTACCAGTATTTTATTACCAACATAATCAGATAAGAGTATATTACCTTCATGTTGTGCTGCTCAGTGGTCTTCTCTTACCAGAAAGTGATTTGTATCTCATATGAGCAGCAACACCCCTAACCTTTCTCTCAAACATATTCCCCCTGAACAGATGTCACCTAGATTCATCTCTTTGCCTTGTAGAAATTGGCTCAACTGAGCCCTGACTGTGGCTCACCTCAGCACTACACACATTGAAATTGTATCTTCCCTATTATGTAGAATGGACAAAATCAAATACTTCATGTGGTTTATATGAGTACAACACCTACAACATAAATATTGAAGGAGAACTGCTATGAACCCACCTTATACTCCTCACTCTCAGGCTAAGCCCTGGGGAAGGACTGTGCAATCCACTAAATGCATTAAAATGTCTGATATGTGATGAAGGTCCATTTCAAAGTATTGTTGGCTTAAAAAAATGTCAAGTCTAATCATTGCTACTAATTACATAAATGCATACAAAGAAGGCTACAATTTTCAAAGGGAAGCATTAGTGCTCAAAGTAGCCCACAAGAGTATGTGGTTAGAAAGAACAGCTGAGGTTTGATTCCCTTAATGTCTTTGAACTAAAGGATGAAAAGGAAATGATTCTGAAGTTCTGGTTCTTGTAAAATGCTCAGTGGAGCTGCTGCTGAGGCTGCAAGCTGTAGCTGCGATCACACTGAACTTGTATTCCTTTTCATGTATCTTCCTTTGGTATAGTGACTGAGGTCAAAAGGACAATAGGATTCAAAGAAAGACCATGATTTGTATACAAGATGTGAACACCACCAACCTCAGTTGAGGGGATTAATGTAAAAAATAGATTAAAAATCTATTACCCCCACACTTGAGAGTGTAAGGTCACCTCTGATTGGAAAGGCTAGGAAGAAATTTCTGTGGTTGCAGGGAGCCTTGCACTTCTAAAGCATTTGGTAGCAGCTACATGCAAGGACAAGATGATAAAATACACAGCTCTGTGAAGATTGAGTATGGATCTCCTGTGCCCCTGGAAAAAAAAAAAAAAATGTCCACCAGCAAAAAACGTGAAGGAATGGTTGTTTGGGGTCATCTAAGGACCTACTTAGCTTTTTGATATTTCAGTCAGAGGCCAAAAACAGCTGCCAAGGAAAAGGTACAAGAAAGGAAGTATACACTCTTTTTTTCTTTTTTTCTTTTTTTCTTTTTTTTTTTAAAGTGCTAGAAATTACAGAGGAAGGCTTACCATGAGATGTTCCACTGGAGTTTTGGTCCAGTGCTATAGATCTTCTACTTAGATAATGATACCTGGCCTCTGGTGTGAGATCCCTGAGTTCCATCATGTACCACAAATACTGTGGGGCCCTGCCACCGCATTATGGGTCTTACAGCTGAATCCACATATAGAGACACCATGCTACTTGGGTTGTTGCTTGAAAGTGATCAGAAATATGAAAAATACTGCCTGACTGAAGCTGTTTGATGCCATGAAGAACATTCAAACTGTTGGAACATGTTAGCAGAAAGCTTTCTTCTTTACAGGAGGATGCTGAGCGAGTGTACCTAATGGTGAGTAGATTTTGGTGACTAACTTACTGTGGTTAATGGTTACTGATCTATTAAAAAGAATAACCACTTTAGCTGTGCTAAAGAAAATCATAAAATAAGCTGCTTCTCATCATGCTGTCATTATATTTGAACAGTATCATCCCTATGTGGGAAAAGTTGATGATAAAAGCATTCATATTTTGGCCAAATAATTGAATGGAAATGATGAACTATGTTTGTGCTTACCCAGATGTGTCCACCCTTTCCTTAGAGTAGAAAAGGATTCTAAGCTTATAATTTTTACATCATTAAAGTCCTAACCTAAGATGCTGTAACACTTAACAATTGCCATTTTATAAACATAATCACTGAGATTTTGCTGATTAATTTGTCTCAGAAGTCACCAGAAAACTTGATGACATATACTTTTACTTTTAATTTTCCTTTTATTGAATTATATTGTTTTGCCAAGGCCTGCATTTTGCAAAGGTGTCACTGGGTTACTACAGTTTTCAGCAGCAGCCAAGGTTCATTTTCATTGAAAGAGAAAAAAAAATTTAAGAAAACAGACCTTTTCAATTTAAAAAGGAGTGTTTCAACAGAATTCCTTTCCAGAATGCTTGCATGGTTTCTTTTTCATTCTAACCCAGAATAAAAACAAATTTTGAAACTTCAACATTTTGCTATGTACTGGAACTGCCGCCCTCTGGCCAGCTCTACTTTTTTATTGAATCCTTGTGTTCCAACTAATGAGCACTTTGTACTGTTTGTTCTCAAGTTGGAGCTGACAGAAAATATGACTACTCTTTTGAATATATGCTTCTTTATAGGCATTTTCTATGGAGTTCATAGATAGGAGTAATTCTTCTGTGGATTGGATTACCAAAGTACATTTTTGGAGTTTTAAAAAAATCCTACAATTCAAATAAAATATCTGAAAAAGAAAAGAGTTTAGCAATGATACTGTTCAGTTACAATTTGTTTCATGTACTATTCTTCCTATTTGGGTATAAAGGTTTCCACACAGTGACAGTATGTTTATAAAACCTAATTAAGACATGTATATAGGTGATATAAGTATATATACATAAAATCACAATAGTAATTTAAAAAAATAAACTTTTCAATTCCTCTAGAATCTCTGAAAAAAAGTCCCTTTAAAATGTAAATTTAAATATAACTTTTTCTAACATGCTTATAAACTGCACATACAAATTACCCAACTTCATCTCACCGCTTAGGGTTTTGGTTTACAGATCTCTAGTTTGGGGGCAGTTTAATAAACAAGTATTGGGAAATCTTAATTACGTCTGTATGCCATTTATAAAGTGAGTAGATCTACTTGTATAATGTTTGGCCTAATCACGCAAGTTTCATTCTGCCCAAAGTATTACACTCGTTTATATAACCACCCCCTTCGTTTCCTGTTTCTGTATTCAGTGTAGAAATAATGAGGCTCTTGAGACTGCTTAGCTCGGACTCTTTCTTGCAATTGCCAATGAATGGATTTGGTTATGTCAATTTTTCTTATGCATATTTGTAAACAATTATAGCTCACTTCCATACTTGTATTATAGAGAGAATTTCTGGAAGATAAGTGACACATTTAGTTACATCTAACATAATTTTTATCATCCTATTTGAACAATGAAAATACCAGCAATTTCTTGTTAACTTTATTTAGGAATTGTGATAAGCATGACTTTTGTAGAGTTAAATATGATCAGCAATAAGGACTTTAGACCAACAAGGATAAAACAGATTAAACAGAAATAAAATGTGTCTTGTGAGCATTAGGCACAAGAATCAAATAAAAAAGTAATTGTATTAGTAAAATTCTTAACAGTATCATATATACCATACATTTAATTGAAAATATATGGTTTAAGAAAACATTTTAAGATACAATAGCA
Organism: Athene cunicularia; assembly: GCF_003259725.1. Lineage (NCBI taxonomy): Eukaryota > Metazoa > Chordata > Aves > Strigiformes > Strigidae > Athene > Athene cunicularia. The sequence continues at coordinate 22,530,138 of NW_020799142.1, forward strand.
TATATTCCATATAAAGTATTAACTATAAACACCCTGAAGAAATGAAATTTCATTATTCTAATGCATTCTTAAGTTTCATAAGAAAATGTATAGTATTCACTAACTGCTCGAAGAGTCCAATTCAATGAAATGTGCACCTGCATTCCATTTGTTTCATTGTCTGTAGTGTCTGTAGTGTGTTACTTAATAAGTTTACAGGTGAAAATATAAACATGTACTTCAGTGAATCATGGTCAAAATGCTTGTGCTTTTCAGGACACAGAATTTCTGTTAACAGAATAATGTAGCCCCACTGAAATGCCAAATTTTTTCCTCATCCAGTTGGACATTTCTTTCCCATATTTCTAAAATAAGATAACATACCTTATGAAATCATATTTCCTTAATGTCTGCTATTCAGGAAACAGAAGAGCTGAACTTATTTGAATAAATACAGGTTTCTCATTTCCCTAATTATAACTAATATTGTCCTTCCATCATTACAAATTCATTTTTGAAATCATAATTAAGTGACTAATAAATATGAAGCTTTGTACTTAGTAAGGGAAATAACTAGGCAATTTCCTACATTTGAAGTCATTCTGTTCCATAAACATCATATGATCTTACGCTTCTTGATGGTGTCATCAAAACCTTCTTCACAGCTGTACATGTGAACAAAGGGCAAAATTGCAGATTTTTTATGTGTGAGAAGTTGGGTTGGCTAAACTTATGGCCAAAAAGTTGTTCAAAATGCACTTAAGAATCACTTTCCCCTGAAAAAGAGGGAATGTGGAGGAGAGGGGGAGAGTCATAGTGATGTTAGTTGAACCAAAACCAAAATCCAGAATATTTGACACAAAACTTCACCAGCAGTCCAGATTAATTGTTAATAAAAAGTGTTTTGCATTTCTAATCAGTTGCTTACCTGTGGGGAGCGTGATTATACCTTTTGTTCTTCTTTATATGAGCTGGTACAGGAATTCATACATAAAAGAAAGATCATTATTATACATAACCACTAGTCGGGTATCTGTCAGCAGCCACTGCAGAAAACTTATTAACCTAATGACAAAGAGGAAATGCAGTTTTGTGCATAATGTGAAATGCTACTTCTTGGTAGTGTTAGTAGATGAAGAGTTGAAAGAAATGAGTGCTAGTGGTAGGCACATTTATTTCCTTCATGTGGTCTGCAGAACAAGATATACTGAGCAGTGTTGGGAATCAGCTTCTGAACTCTTGAATTGTTCAAGAAGTTCTTCATATTAAAGACATTATAGATTTAGAAAGGATGGAGATTTTTAAGCTATATTGAACTATCTCAGACTAGGGAATAATAGTGTCTTGAGGTACTTTCTTTAATGTTGGCATTAAATGTTTTGAACTTCAGACAGTGACTATATCTGTTCAATATATTCAATTTATGCAGAAAGTACTGCATCAGTACCAATAACTCAAGTCTCAGATGCTGCTGCTCAGAAAGTGACTGATCTACACCTAAATGTATCATTTTAAGATATTTACATGTGCATCTGTGTTCATATGAGTACATCAGAAGATATCCTTCTGTTAACTGGCAGTGAGGCAATGAGAGAGTATAACAATATATTTAATGTAGTAAGATATAACATAAGCAATACTCTCATCCAGGAGGGAAAAGAAATTCTGTCTTAAAGTTTAAGGGCCACTTTTCAGAAGTGAAACTTCTGAACGAGGTACCACACATCCCACCCACCTCCACACAAATTCTGTGGGAAGCCTGTTGGAGGAAGGTCTAGCCTGTGTCCTGCATGCTGCACCCATGCTTACAGAGCTCTCTTTACCCAGGAGAACAGCTGAAGGGTCAAAGCAGCCACCCAGGACTAAGGCTACTCCCTGGGATGTGCCAGAAAGGAGCACCCATTCGGTTGGGCCGGGCACATCGTGGGAGCATGGAGTTGAGCAGTGCAGAGAGCACATGATTGAAGGTAATGGGACAGCTGAAATGTCTTCCCTACACAACTATCCTTGTGACAAGCCCAGGCGAGAGACTAATAAAACACCTAATGCAACTAACTACCAAGCTCTGAGATTTTATTTTCCAACACTATTAGCACAGATTAAAAAGGAAATGGATAAACTGACCAATCAAAGAAAGAACCCAAATCTGCAGGAAGTCTGCATGTAATGGAGACTATGGTTCATTCACCAGGGCCTTCAGGAATTCATTGCCAGCAGGCTCTCTACCTGTTATTTATGAAGAAATTAATTCTCTTAGCAAGAAAACACTCAGACCAAAAAATCTGCTTAAGAATAAAAAGCATAACATAACCATGGCCAAGGAAAGCTCGGAACTGTCATCTGTTTTTTACAAAAAGACCTGACGTCTGTGAAAGGCTAAGTCTGACCTTGACGGACTCCTGAGCTCTTTGCAAAGAACTGCTTCTCCTGATCAGAAAAGTTGGTTCAGGAGAATTAAAGGCTGGTATGATATGTTCCTTCTAACCTATCTTCAGATAACGGACAGCCAAGGGAGTAAGAGGTTATTTAGGTCTATGTCTTACAGGTGAATTGCTAGACTGAGGGTTCTCAAGCTGCTGCCAACCTGAGTTAGTAAATCTTTCTGGAGTAGTACAAAAGCCTAGGTTACGTACACCTGCACAAAGCTAATTTGTGTACTTCTGTGTCCAACCTAATAAATCTGGGCTGTGGGGATAACAGACACATGGTCCCAAGATCATATCTACACTATCGAAGGTGGCTTGTATGGAGACATGTTAGGTTTCCCTACACTTCTAATACAGATGCAGCCTGAGAGAATGAGAGCAGGAGAGTTTCATTTGCAAACAACTCTTGGGGTGGAGAGGAAGTAATCCTCTGCAGTCAACTGAGAGAAATAAATGCTTCCAGTCCATGATTCACTTGAGCTATTTCAGATTGCCTATTTTAGGGTGAAATTAGTTGTTCCCAAGAAGTGCCTTCCCTAAAAAGTCTAAACAATAGCTTTAAAGGTAGACATTTTTGCTGGAAATGTCCATCTGAAAAATAAACCCTAACTTCTATATCTTTCCAGAGTTTGCTGTGTTATAATAAGGGATCTTGAAGAATGTCACAGACTTGAGTCTCAAAAAGACATGCTAGGAAGATGAAAAGGAAAAGTTTTAAGGATTGTTCTGACCATGGAAGACAGAGGTTTATTTTTATTTCAATTTTCAGTATCTTATCAAAATTAGAGTCTTTTGGTGTCAGCAGAAAGCAAACATCCCTCGTGAGTGAAAGGGAAACTGAGTCTGTCTAAAAGCCACACCAGAAACTGGAAGCCAGCACATGCAGGTTACTGGAAGATGCTGGTATAGGACCCAATGAACAAAAAAGCTATTGAGGTTATCTTATTGCCTCATATCCAAACTTATGCAAGTATTTCATTACTCTGTATTTTTGTCTACTTACAGTCTCCTGTTTACGGCTTCTTTGGAAGCGCACACAGCACTGTGGTCTATCAGCAGGGCCTCCCAGTCCAGGCTCTGCAAATGCAGCTGTATGGTGGCCAGCCCCCGGCAAGCAAAGCCACACTGTGCTTGCATTGAGTTGTTGGACCCACAGCTCTGGTCTCTGCTGGCTGAAAGAGTCATGGCACCACACAGCTTTCCTGCAGGTCTTCTGTGGCCTGTTTTGAGAAATCTGCTGTGATTTTCAGAGTTGTAATGCAGTATAAAACCAAGCCAGTTTCATATAGTTTCGGGTTTCATTGCTAACCTTCCAGGCAACTCCCTGAGTAAGATGCAGGCAAGCATTTCATGACCTTAATTTCCCATATGGTTGACTCATTATTCTACCTCCTGCAGTCAACTCTTGATTTCTTAATGTATTTTCCTTTCATCTTCTGCTCATGGGTCTCACATTCGTTAGAATATATTGCTGCTGTTAACACTAGAAGTGCTGAGATAGTAGCATTTCCTTTCCCAAAACAAATGGGAAATTTTTGGGAATGACCAGTGTATCACATGTATGTACCATATTTTCATGTGTCCACAGACATATACATAAATAAGAAAATTGCTTTCACCCCTCTTATTTAAAAATTCCAGTATAAAAATGCCAGAAATTTGTTTATATGTGGTTGGCTACATGTGCTCCTGAGTATATACTTTCAGCACATCTGCAGCTACACCAGAGGTACTTTGGTCCATTGTGCCTTGCATTTCACTTCTTCCTCCTGAGGCACACGGAGCCACAGTCCCAGCTGCTGCGTGACACCAACTTCTTTCCAGTACCCCAGTCACAGAGGACTGGTCAGCAGATAAGGATGTGCTGCTTCTGTAAGTTGCATCCCTATCTTGGGGCCACTCATATATCATGTTAATTCTCCTCTACATCAGCCGTATCCCCACCTTTCCTACCAAAAATCATTATCTTTCCTTACAGCTTTCACTATTATTTAGACTTAATATAATGACAGCACTTAAGAGCTATAGCCATCAACAGGGATTCCCACATGCCAGACACTGCATTAAGCAGAAAAAAAGATGACCACCCACACAGAAAGGTTTACAGTCACATGAGCCCTGGTTCCTGTCATGATGGCCTCTCTCAGAGGGAAAATAAAATTACAGTGTCCAGGTCTCATTTTTGTTAACAGGTCATGAGACTGGAAAATGTAAGGATTATGTCCAGTTATTTTGTAGGCTTTAGTTGGCCTCTTTAAGGAAAACAGCACCATTAGAAACATGAAAGGAACAGATGATGGCTTCTCAGTCTGAGGTCCATGAAACCAGTCATGTGTATTGATAGCATTAACTAAAGAGGAAGAAGGGTATTGAAATTCTTCCCTCTGCCTCTCTGTAGTGACTTATGTCTAGTTCCCTAAGAGAAGACTAATACCTCAGGACTTCCTCATAGCGGTAGAAGTCACATTCCAGAAAAGTAACTAATAAATCATGTTGTGAAGTAGATCAATGATGTGATATTTGGCAAAAGGGATTGCATGTTTTCATACTAATTATCCACAGCTTGTTGTGTTACTGCAACAATTTTCCTACTTTGAAAAGACTGCATTGGTATCAGTTTCAATTAAGTTCAAAGCTTGAAACAGTTGTGGTTAAGGTATCTAGAGAATTAATTTGGCACCAAATATCTTGATCTGGACTTCAAACTCTGTAGGACTTCTGTAAAACTAGTGAAAATTATATTTTGTGCTTTATAGGAGTTATTTGTAATTAAGTTAAACAGGCAGTGAGAGGATTTGAACAATGCAGTGTCAGGAACATGAATGTGATTCAGATACACCTAAAAGGTTGCATGAGTGGAGTGGGAATGGTCAGTCACTGGAAATGAGCGGGAAGAGTTCATCTCAAGAGAAAAAAAAAACTTCAGGAAGCCTTGAGAAAGGTCTGAGCGATAATACAAAACAGCAGGGAGATTTTTCAGGCACAGTGTTTATTCTAAAAGGGATGAGAAGATTAAGAGGTGGTATACCAACAATGCAGTAAAAGCTGAACAGAACAGGTCATAAACTGTCATGCAATACAATACTAGCCAGCTGCTCTCAACATGTGAAGTTTTCTGGAAGTAAAGACATTTTCTGCTGAAAAAAATAACATTCATTTTGAAAAATTAGAATGACTAGTGTTCTACTCAGCTATAAAAATTTGAGTCAGAATAAAATTGCTTAGAATTATATTTTCTTTAACCTTAAGTATAACTGTTTACTGTGAGACTTTTGAAGTATCATGCACTACACACCCCAAGACACAACACACTAGGTAAGAAGGAGGATATTTTTTTCTCGTGGGGCAATAGCTAAATTCCTTTATCATTTTTTCTCTTGCTAACTGCCCTGTGAAATCAAGTCTGATAGCCTAGTGGTGAATCATTATTCTTTGATTATGCCTTCATAATTGTAGGGAATGACATAAACTCATTGTGATGCAGACTTGGCAATTATTCAGAGAGGTTTTATCCTTTTAACTTATTCTTTTTATAGCTACAGAGATACATTTTATAACTGTATTAAGGCACTCTGGGGCTTGCACTGCCAAGTCATTATAACACTTCTCAAGTGCCTGATGATGCTCTGCCTCTCACTTTTTGTCTTACAAACTGAAAACATTTTGTGCAGATGACAGAGTATTCTTGGGTTCTTCTCTCTGTGGGGGTGTCACACATTTTGCAGCATGCCTTTTGAAATGGGAATTCTGAAATGATACAATACTCATTCTATATCAGTATAGATTTATTTTTTCCTACAGTTTGGTCCAGAAAGCAAATTGAAGTGATCTAGTCCTTAGTAAACAGAATTTTAATGAAAAATCCAAGCATATTAATGCCATGCATATGAGATCATTTTACATAGCTCCACTATGTAATATGTATTTTAGGGTGTTTTGTCTACCAGTGACAGATGAAAAGCTGCACTAATTTTCCTGACTTGGCTGAACTGAAAAAACCCAGAGTCTTTAATTTAAAGAGACTGTGAAATAAGGAATCAAAAATAGAGAGGAAGAGTAATCTATTGAAAATCTTAATCTAATAAAATATAGTGTAGTAAACTTGGCCAACATGTTTGAGACAGTAATGCAAAATATAGAACATATTTCTTGTTACCATAAAAAACCCATCATGAGTCCTTCCTACTTTTTTTTCATCTCATACTGGAAAATTCCTATGGATTTATGTTGATTTGCATTTTGGAAATCTGAAAATTATCTGAAGATTTATGCATGCCTTCAGAGTTATTTATCTTTCTGTAGACTTTTTTTTTTTTTTTCCTTACAACCTTTCCAGTACCAGCCCTTCCTAATATTGGCAAGATTAACAATACCACAAGTGCAAGGAAATATGGAAAATCAACAGAGAAAACAAATCCTAGGCAACAGATAAAAGAAGCTATTGATTACTTAAACATCAGTGAAACCACAACTCCTGCTGTGTATGTGACATAGCTCCCTACCCTAGCTACTGAGACAAGAAAGAAGGACATCAAGGAACAATGTATGGATCACTTTCTGGAGCAAGGCTGCATAATCTTTTATTTGGTAGATGTAAGCAGAAAGATAGCACAACCAGATGCGTACTAAGGAAGGAATTCTTTTTAAGACAAGTAACTCATTAAAGCAGCATACATGTTTGGATTGGATCATACGTATCTAGGTGTGGGTAACAGGAGAACTCCATGAACTTTCAATTACAATACCAATTTCCCAGAATCTAAATGAAGAATGATATTTATTGATGCGTAGTGAATTAAGGTGCTGGATGAAATCATGCTCGCCTGTGATTGTTTCTCTCACCAGGCAGTAGCTGGGTAACAACAGGCCAACAACAAACATGAAAAATCCCAGGTTTACATAACAAGTCACGTTGATTTGTTTTGTGTTTTATGTGTAACAGATTTGTTATAAGATTAATCAACTGCTGTCTTCACTAACATGCTGTGGCACTGCATATCAGTCCTATGACCTGAAAGTCTCTTAAATTAATATATGAAAGTAGCACTTCTGTCCTGCTCATGGTTCTGAAAATTACACTTTCTGTATTCGGAGTGAGAGGTTCACATTTATCAGTGACTGCAGTGACTGCTTTTCTGGCAGTGTTGCTCACAGTGCTGTTCCCAGTCACAGTGCAGTGTCCAGAGGAGCAGCAGCAGCATCACAGTGCCTTTGTGCTCTCAGGACTCTGCAGGCACATGGGGAGCTGGGGACCCCCTGCCTATAGCACATTGGCAGCAAGCCCAGGGAATGACAGCAGTCCGAGGACTTGCTAAGGATTACAGGGCACACTATACTCATACGCAACCCATCTCCACACAGAAACACTGTAGGGAGATCAGAAATAATTTGATGCTAACTCAGTTGTTTTCTTGTACAACAGCCATAGGTTAAGCTGTGCTTCACTGCTGTCATGGGCTTATCAAGCCTCAGACAGAGCTTTGATGTGTCAGATAAATGCCATTTCAAGCAAAAAGCCATCACTGTAACCCATGAAGAGAGAGATAAATAAACCCAAGAAATGACAACTGATGCCTGAGCAGTGATCTGCCCCTCCTGGCTGACTCCACTGAGTTTATATACTGAGCATGATGCTCTATGGTATTGAATATCCCTTTGGCTAGTTTGGGTCAGATGTCCTGGCCATGGTCGCTCTCACCTTCTTGTACACCTCCTTGCTGACAGAGCATGGGAAACTGAAAAATCCTTAACTTAGGATAAGTGCTACTTAGCAGCAGTTGAAACATCAATGTGCTGTCAACAAACCACAGCACTGTACCAGCTACTAGGAAGAAAATTAACTCTATTCCAGCCAAAACCAGGACAAAGGAGTTCAGTAACCCTTGATAATTTAGTTATCTAGACAGGCATTACTAATGAAAATCTTACAATGGGGTGTTACATTACTGTTTATTCACAACATCTGGAATTAGTAACATGGGGCAAAAACATTTTTATTTTTAAAATGATACTTTAGTTAAGCATAGAGGGGGAAAGGTCAAATGATCATACAACACAAATATGACCAGCCTTTAGACTGTGTGCTTTATTGTGAGCAAGTAATGGAAAGAAAGTTAGTTTCAGACCAAATGCACTTGGGAATACAGTTATACTTTTAACAGCCCTGCTGGTGGATCTAACTTTCTGAAATGCAGTCACTGATAAAAAAGGAGAACACTGAACATCTGCATTTCATTATGATTAGCACAAAAAAAGGAATTCTATTTAATCTCTCAAAGCACCCCAACATTCTGAAAAAAAGACACTAGAAAAATGACTAGGATTTTGCACAAAGCTCTTTATATGTGAAATTGAAAAGAGAAATAAAAGAAAAAGCTGCCAATTTACACAAGCACAGTAATGCATAGACAGAACTCTTTACCCACATAGTTAAAAATAAATTAATATTTCTATCAAACACAGTCATACAAACACTCTAAAATACCAATTTAACAGTAAATATTCAGTCTGTAGAGTTCCTCCCTTTCCATTATCTTACTGGTTACAGTGTTATTTGGAATATGGAGTTTCCTTCATGAGTCGCTGCCCTATGTACAGAGAGGTTCAATGTTAATTTGCAAACAGTTATATTTAGATGACTCATTCTGATTAGTAAGGCGAAGATTGTAAATCAGAGTAATTCTTGTCTTGCTAAGATGGCGCAGTTCTGTATAGTAATAGAAGTCTACAGAGAGAACTTTTCCATTAATTCATTCTCCTGTAATTTCCATTAATTCATAACTTTTTAATGTTTTCTACATACAGTCAGGAAAGCAAGAGGCGAGACAGAGTGGGAGGAAGCATGCGTGCCCAGTTCCATACACACCAAGAAAGCAAACAATATTTTGGAAAGCATATGTCATTCTTCATTGAGCAGTACCAACTTTAATGTCTTTCAGCTTTTGGAATTTCTGACACTTTACAGTTATTTGATGATTATAGGAACACTTTTATTTGTAGCCTTTTGTATTGGATTTGCATGGCAAGGTTTTGGTAGCTGGAGGATTACAGGGGTGGCTCTGTGAGAAGCTGCTAGAAGCTGCCCCCATGTCCAATGGACACAGTGTCAGCTGTCTTCAAGACCCACTGCTGGCCAAGGCTGAGCCATCAGTGATGGTGGTAACACCTCTGTGAGAACATATTTAAGAAGAGGGAAAAAAACCTGTGCATCACCAGTAGCAGTCACAAGAGAGAGAAGTGAGAATGTGTGAGAGGAACAACTCTGCAGACACCGAGGTCAGTGAAGGAGGAGGGGGAGGAGGTGCTCCAGGCACCAGAGCAGAGATTCCCCTGCAGCCCACGGCGAAGACCATGATGAGGCAGCTTGTGCCCCTGCAGCCCATGGAGGTTAACGGAGGAGCAGATCTCCCCCTGCAGCCCATGGAGGACCCCTTACAGGAGCAGGTGGATGCACCCGAAGGCAGCTGTGATGTGATGCTGGAGCAAGCTCCTGGCAGGACCTGTGGAGAGAGGAGCCCATGCTGGAGCAGATTTGCTGGCAGGACTTTGCAGGCAGGTTTCCCATGGGAAACCCACAGTGGGGCAATCTGTTGCTGAAGAACTCTATCCGATGGAAGGGACTTACACTGGAGCAGGGGAAGAGTATGAGGAGTCCTCCCCCTGAGGAGGAAGGGACAGACAGGGTGTGATATACTGACCTCAAATTGCATTCACTGTCCCCCTGCATTGCTCAGGGAGAAGAGGTAGAGAAAATTTGGAGTAAAGTTAAGCCTGGAAGAAGGGAGAGGTGGGGGAAAGGTGTCTTTAAGCCCTCCCAGGAAGAAGGGAGGGGTGGGGAGAAGGTTTTTTAAAATTTGGTTTTATTTCTCATTATCTTACTCAATTTGATTAGTAGTAAACTCATTTCCCCAAGGTGAGTCTGTTTTGCCTGTGATGGTAATTGGTGAGTGATCTCCACTTGTCCTTACCTTGACTCATGAGCCTTTAGTTGTACTTTCCCCTGTCCAGCTGAGGAGAGGAGTGATAGAGCAGTTTTGATGGGCACGTGACATCCAGCAAGGGTCAACCCCCCCACACCTCTTTTAAACAGACTTGTCTTTTCCATTTTATCTTCTCCATCTTCAGTAGTTTCATGAATCACATGGGCTCTCCTGCCAGCCAAGGAATTAACATGGCTTAATCCCAAACCCATCATCAAATTCCTGAGTCACACAGAAGTGTGGCTGCTGGGCAGGTCAACACTGTCTCTCTCTCAGGCGGTAGAGAGCTGCCACCGCCTTCTCCCGGAACCGACAAGATCACATTTCTAATAGAGGAACATGTGTCTCCTGACTGCAGCACCATTTTTGCATTGGTTCCAAATACATTAACATTTTCTCGTTCAAAACCAATCAAGGATTCCCTTTAACAAACTTGTACAAAAAGCAGGACCTTCAAACTCAATGGAGAAAACAAGGATTCCTGAAGAATCTGGATTGGTTCTTGAATTTCTGCTAATACTTTTTCCCAAAAGACATCTGCTTCTACTTGTGCATTTCTTCAGATACTAAAGATAAAATTAGAATAGAGAGATTTTGGTGTTAAAATTGTAAGCGCAGATGTGCTGAAACTGCTGCAATCCTTTTAATGATCATGCTTCAGAGAGAGATGCTGAGAGTGACTGGTAGAGATCAGCTTCCCACTGTGAGCATAATTTTGAAGTTTTAAACTTACAGTATATCAGAAAACAGTTCCACCCACTGAAATATACTGCTAAGTTTCTTAGCAGAGCTTCTAAAATTGTCACAGTAATTATTTTCAAGGTGTTTTCCAAATATGCCACTTTGGAAATCTATTTCTGTGAAGACATTTCTGGGAAGGTCTTGCATAAATTCCAGGTAAAAACAGTAAAAACTGTAAAATGCCCTCAAGTATGCTGAGGTAGCCACTTTACTAGCTTTCCCCCTTTCTACAAAAAAACAGCAAGGCAGATCACAAATCATTGCACCATATGGTCCACCCTTCCAGGACTTTACATAAGATCATACTTTTTGAAGTCAGGTGCCTCAGTTTGCCATTTTAATTGATTATATCAGTTCAAAGTTCCTATAGATATAAGGGATTTACCTAAACCTTCAGTTGTTCTCTTCTTAAATTGAGCAGTTAAAAAACAAACTTAGAGACCAGTTTTGAAAAATGTGGACTGTAACCCATAGACTTTTATTGCTTCGTCTAGGAATCCACAAAGTGTTATGAGGTTTTAATCAGAGTCAGTTGGAACTTGGCTTTCCAGCATGGAAGGACAGTTCAGACTCCAACAGCAATAGTCCTACTCAAGGTCATGCAAAGTATCTCCATTGAACTACCACTTGAAAATTCCCAGGTTCCAATAATCACAATTATATTTGATTTCCATATTTTTAAAAGGATCAATGCTTCTAAAGACTGAAGGACAAGAGCCTGCAAATTGTTTGACCAGGTCCACAAGACTGCTGGCATGCTAAATTGTGAGCTGGGCTCTGGGACAATCCAGCTAAAGATGAGAGAACCTGGCCGTGCTTCAGTTTTCACCAATAAATATACTGTAATTTAAAGTAAAGGCATACTGGTGAAAAATCCTCCAATTTTCATTTTTTCAAGCACATTTTTTGCTTCATCTTTCAAAAACAAAACCTATTTAATATGAAAGACCACAAAACAGCAAGTGGTAAACCAGCACGTAGTGATTGCCCTCAAAACCTACCCCAGTAATGAAGAAACAAATACACATTTTAACCACTCACTTATCTCATATGAATTAAGGGAGAAAACTGGGGAAGAATTGTGCCAAAGTGCTTATCCTATTAATTAAAAAAAAAAAAAAAAAAGTCTTAATAGATTTTCTCCTGTATTCCCTCACAGTGTATGAACCAATGACTTTGGTCTTATGCAGAACACAGTACTGAAGGTCTAGGAAGAAAGAGATGAAGCTGGTCAACCAGGAGTTGTGAGAGCATGTTAAAGTACCCCTGACTGAGACCATAGCCTGCAATCACAGTATCTCTTGAACAAAAGGCAAGATTCACAGGCTGTATTACAGTTTTGTGGTATAGCACATACTAAATATAGTCAAACTATGTAAAGTGGAGCAGTGAGGTTCTTTGGCACTTTTTCAGGAGCTGCACAGAGAAAAGGCCAGTTACTTTCAGTTCAAAGCAATACAAGTCATTTATCACTGAAAGACTCACTAAACACAAACAAGATCCTGCAGAAACCTGTAAGGAGGGAGAATGTTACTGAAAGCATCAAAGCATCTGACCTCTGTGAGAGGCTCCTAAAAAGACCAAGACATCTTCTTGAGTACTGACGCTGGTTTTCAAGGTTGAATCTTGTCTTAACAGGTAAGTGTATAAACACACTCTGGTCCTCTGTGTGTGGCAAACCAACACCAAACCTGTGGAATTGTACACGCACAGGCAAAGCCTGAGGTGAATAAATGAGCTGGGTTTCGCTTACAGCAATGACTCTGTAGCAAAGGTGATTTTTTTTCACTCTGAATATGTTAACAAGGAGTCCACCTCCCCCTCCTCTGTCTCACACACGTCAATACAGCATCTTCTTGTTGCTGAGCAACACAAGTCAATATACCATTACTGGATCCTCACTCTTGTCCCAACCAGAAGCAGCATCAACCTTTCTTCTGAATGAAGCCACTTATGATGCTGCTCCTCAACTCCTTGAAGCTGGGCGGTCTAACCAGGGTGCTTCTTCTCCTGCACGAAGAACCCATGCCAGGAATATTATCCTAATTTAAAAAAAAAAAAACAACAAAGCAAACAAACAAAAAAAAGGGGGGAAAAGGAAAAAAAAAAAAAAAAAGAAAGAAAAAGAGAGAAAAAGAAAAAGAAAAAGAAAAAGAAAAAGAAAAAGAAAAAGAAAAAGAAAAAGAAAAAGAAAAAGAAAAAGAAAAAGAAAAA